>NC_092140.1:91104322-91407352 GCF_043159975.1 Macaca nemestrina
TACCCAAAGTGATGAACGGCATGGTTAAAATCTGTTTGTATACCTTAAAATTAACCAATTATCAGGCTGGGCGTGGTAGCCGATACCTGTAATCCCAGCACTTTGGGAGGCCAAGGCGGGTGGATCACCTAAGGTCAAGAGTTCGAGACCAGCCTGGCCAACATGGTGAAACCCCATCTCTACTAAAAATACAAGAATTAGCTGGGCATGGTGGCGCATGCCTGTAATTGCAGCTACTCAGGAGGCTGAGGTGGGAGAATCACTTGAACCTGGGAGGCGGAGGTTGCAGTAAGCCAAGATCGTACCATTGCACTCCAGCCTGGGCAACAAGAGTGAAACTCCATCTCAAAAAAAAAAAAAAAAAAAAAAAAAAAAAAAAAAGGAAAAAAATCAATTATCAATTAAATAAAAAATAGCAACTGAGTAATAAGCACAAAGAATTGTATTAATGTGAATGTTCCAAATGGAACTGATAGAAGTTCAAATGGTTTATCCTCAAATGGTTTTTGTTTTATCTAGGAATATGAAACATCTAAAATAAAAATACTTTCTGAAACCTTTACAAAGTGACTTGTCATCAAATGCCAAATATTAAGGCCATTCAAAGGAGTAAGGGTCCTTTGTCTCCATGCCATGATAATTTCTGTTATCACCTCTGCCTTTACTCCCCTGATAACCTGGTAAATTCATAATCTTGAGGCAATTCATAAGCCTTTACTTGTTTGAAGCCTACTCCAACCAGACTCAGTAAGTCACTGTCTCTCCCTGTGCCCCTTTAGGAACTACTACATCCCTCTATGACAAATGTTTATTTTCTTTATTCCTTTCCATTGGACTAGGGTTATTCAAACTTTGCTACAATCGATATTTTGGGATGGAATTTTGCTGTTGTCATTGTGGGGAGCTCTCCCGTATGTGGTAGGGTATTTTAGGCAGCATTCCTGGTGTCTACCAATTAGATGCCAGCAGTGCACTCCTACCCCCACCCCTGTTGAGAATCACTACACTAAACCATGTGCTGTTAGATGGAAGAAACTGATTGTCTCAATCTCCAAATCCAGCATCTAGCATGTGCATAGTATGTAGAAGTTATTCAATAAATGCTTTTAAATTAATAAAGTTACTCAAGTCCTCTGAATCTGTATAAAGTCTACAAGCTGAACCTTCGACAGAAAACTAAGTGGCTTGTTAGAACATTTATTAATATGAAAAATGCTATATAATATCTGTAAAATGTATTTTGTAAGAATATTTTGTAACTTAGCCTTTATATAACCCATTTAAATTATTTTAAGAGACTGTAAAAACTATTGGTGAAGACAAGGCTATGATACTAAAATATGACACTACACCAAAATGAGCTGACAGACACTTCCTGCATGTCTTTCCCTCTCTCTTTTTAAAAATTTACATCATTGACTTTCAATAAACGATTTAAACCGTAACCAGATTACCTATTTCATTCCAAACAAGGAGATCCAATTAATAATACACAAACCAAAATGGAGTTTTCAATGAACAACAATGAAGATGTTTACTAGAGTCTCTACATAATAGAACCAATAGGTTATTAGGTTTTAAAAAATCAAGTCATCTCTCTCACATGTTATAAGAACTATAAAGTCTTTGAAAAATGTAGTCAGATTACTTGATAGCTTCTTTCTCAACAATTGTATAGCCGTCTTAGTATTTTTCTATTCTCACTGCCTTTCTTATTCTTGATGACTGAAAGTAGCACATTACAGTAGCCATGCATATACCATCAAAACTAATTTAATTCCAGATTCATTACAGAGCTGCTTTTTATTCATCAAGGTCATATCTTGATGGCTTCACAAGCTTAGATAAATCAGGTGTTAAGCAGACACATCTCTGAGGAACATAAGAATGTTCTCATTTGCAGTTCTCAGCATATCTTATTATTTATTGCCAAAGAAATGACTGATTAACTTTGTCATTTTCGCTACATGTTTTTTTTTTTCCTCAGGCTGAAGCAGACTACTACTCTCTTCTATGATGTCTGATCAGACCTATTTAAGATGATGTCTTTGATCACAGACATGGAGGCACTTGTAATCTTAGTTTTTGATGAAATATTGTTCCACTGTAATTTTATGAAAGGGCAACAGAGGCCTAAATAATAATTGACAGTCAAAAAAGACAATTAAACTTACTAAGATTTTGTAGCATTCTTCGACAACTACAATATTGACATGCTAGCAATGCACCAGAATTTGACTAAGTTTTATTTTATTTGACTAAGTTTAAGTTTTATTCTAATATATAAACAATATACAAAACCCTCCTTTTTCGACCATTTCCCTATTAGCTAATTTGCTCAAAAGAAAAAGAATTCTGCAGATCAGAAGATGAGTTTATGAGTTTTAAAATATTTTCCTTATACTGTTCCATTGCTATGGTCTGTAAAACTCATGGTAATCAATTAAATTTTCACTTGTATGAGATTTTACTATTAGAAAACACCTAAATAACACATTAAATACATGCAAAATTAGAACACTAACCATCAGGGAAAAAATTACATGCCTCTAGGTTTTCATTAATCACATTCCAACACCAGAGGCTGAAAGTATATCAAATCACACAAAATCTTTTGCACATGACAACCTCATAAATTATTCAACTCATTAGTATTACTAAAAAAGCATGAAAATCTCCATCAGTATAAAGGATATTTTCCAACTGAAAAAGGTCAACCAAGTTTTAATAATGAAATAAGGGAAAGCTTTTCAAAGTAAATATGAAATAAAATTATTATCCATTATTTCCTTGAAATTACATCCAATTCTGATTGCTCATTTAAAAGAGAGCATTGCCAATGTATTATTAATATATATGAGGCACCAAATAAATTGCCTGAAAATAATGTCACGAAATCCAAATGAAGACTAAATGTTCCTTCCCATCACATGAAAATTTAACTATAATTTAAAATGTTTAGTTGAATTTAGGATATTAGAAAAAATCAAATGACTCAAGATATTTTTATTAAAACATGAACTCTGCAAAATCAGTTTCACTTCTATTACACTAATAAAGGCTTATATTCTTGAACCACCGTATACTTACTACATTAATAGATAAGACAAAATCTATGCCAAATCCCAGGGATTGCATTCATGGTCATGTAAAAATTTCCTAAGGAATTTAAGACTGTTCTCCCAGTGTATACAACATGTTGAAAATTCTGAAAACTTTGATTCCTAATTCAAATACTTCTAGACATTCTGAAAGTTCCATCTATAAAATGTTCTTTCGTTCCTAAAATCTTTTTTGTTGCTACCAGGTAATCAATATAAAACTTTTTGACCAAAGTGTTCAGCAGAAATTCTACACAGTTAGCACTTAACTTTCACAGTAGAATTTAACAATAGGGAAATTGAAATAGTGTCATTATTTAACATAGAGGAAGAGATCAGTTGAATTTCAACTTATTCTAGTAGCTTAGTCAGAATTTGCAGGTTTGTGCTATAAATATACTCTTAATCTCCACCTATGCAACTCCAAAACATTAAATCATTTTGGATGTTAGTCTATATACTGCTAGACTTCAAAATACTTAAACACATTTAAATGTTTAATGACAGACAGAATATCTAGACATCAGGCTATTTTTTTTAATATGCTTTATGTTCGAGGGTACATGTGCACAACGTGTAGGTTTGTTACATATGTATACATGTGCCATGTTGGTGTGCTGCACCCACTAACTCATCACTTACATTAGGTATATCTCCTAATGCTATCCCTGACCTCTCCCCGCATCCCATAACAGGCCCCAGTGTGTGAAGTTCCCCTTCCGGTGTCCAAGTGTTCCCATTGTTCAATTCCCACCTATGAGTGAGAACATGTGGTGTTTGGTTTTCTGTTCTTGCGATAGTTTGCTGAGAATGATGGTTTCCAGCTGCATCCATGTCCCTACAAAGGACATGAACTCATCCTTTTTGATGGCTGCATAGTATTCCATGGTGTATATGTGCCACATTTTCTTCATCCAGTCTGTCACTGATGGACATTTGAGTTGGTTCCAAGTCTTTGCTATTGTGAATAGTGCCACAATAAACATATGTGTGCATGTGTCTTTATAGCAGCATGATTTATAATCCTTTGGGTATATACCCAGTAATGGGATGGCTGGGTCAAATGGGATTCCTAGTTCTAGATCCTTGAGGAATCGCCACACTGTTTTCCACAATGGTTGAACTAGTTTACAGTCCCACCAACAGTGTAAAAGCGTTCCTATTTCTCCACATCCTCTCCAGCACCTGTTGTTTCCTGACTTTTTAATGATTGCCATTCTAACTGGTGTGAGATGGTATCTCATTGTGGTTTTGATTTACATTTCTCTGATGGCTAGTGATGATGAGCATTTTTTCATGAGTCTGTTGGCTGCATAAATGTCTTCTTTTGAGAAGTGTCTACTCATATCTTTTGCCCACTTTTTGATGGGGTTGTTTTTTTCCTGTAAATTTGTTTGAGTTCTTTGTAGGTTCTGGATATTAGCCCTTTGTCAGATGAGTAGATAGCAAACATTTTCTCCCATTCTGTAGGTCACCTGTTCACTCTGATGGTAATTTCTTTTGCTGTGCAGAAGCTCTTTAGTTTAATTAGATCCCATTTGTCAATTTTGGCTTTTGTTGCTGTTGCTTTTGGTGTTTTAGACATGAAGTCCTTGCCCATGCCTATGTCCTGAATGGTATTACCTAGGTTTTCTTCTAGGGTTTTTATGGTTTTAGGTCTAACATTTAAGTCTCTAATCCATCTTGAATTAATTTTTGTATAAGGTGTAAGGAAGGGATCCAGTTTCAGCTTTCTACTTATGGCTAGCCAATTTTCCCAGCACCATTTATTAAATAGGGAATCCTTTCCCCATTTCTTGTTTTTCTCAGGTTTATCAAAGATCAGATGGCTGTAGATGTGTGGTATTATTTCTGAGGGCTCTGTTGTGTTCCATTGGCCTATATATCTGTTTTGGTACCAGTACCATGCTGTTTTGGTTACTGTAGCCTTGTAGTATAGTTTGAAGTCAGGTAGCGTGATGCCTCCAGCTTTGTTCTTTTGTCCTAGGATAGTCTTGACAATGTGGGTTCTTTTTTGGTTCCATATGAACTTTAAAGTAGTTTTTTCCAATTCTGTGAAGAAAGTCATTGGTAGCTTAATTGAGATGGCACTGAATCTATGAATTACCTTGGGCAGTATGACCATTTTCATGATACTGATTCCTCCTATCCATGAGCATGGAATGTTCTTCCATTCGTTTGTGTCCTCTTTTATTTCGTCGAGCAGTGGTTTGTAGTTCTCCTTGAAGAGGTCCTTCACATACCTTGTAAGTTGGATTCCCAGGTATTTTATTCTCTTTGAAGCAATTGTGAATGGGAGTTCATTCATGATTTGACTCTCTGTTTGTCTGTTATTGGTGTATAAAAAAGCTTGCGATTTTTGCACATTGATTTTGTATCCTGAGACTTTGCTGAAGTTGCTTATCAGCTTAAGGAGATTTTGGGCTGAGACAATGGGGTTTTCTAAATATACAATCATGTCATCTGCAAACAGGGACAATTTGACTTCTTCTTTTCCTAACTGAATACCCTTTATTTCTTTCTCCTGCCTGATTGCCCTAGATAGAGCTTCCAACACTATGTTGAATAGAAGTGGTGAGAGAGGGCATCCCTGTCTTGTGCCAGTTTTCACAGGGAATGCTCCAGTTTTTGCCCATTCAGTATGATATTGGCTGTGGGTTTGTTATAAATAGCTCTTATTATTTTGACATATGTCCCATCAATACCGAATTGAGAGTTTTTAGCATGAAGGGTTGTTGAATTTTGTCAAAGGCCTTTTCTGCATCTATTGAGATAATCATGTGGTTTTTGTCTTTGGTTCTGTTTATATGCTGGATTACGTTTATTGATTTGTGTATGTTGAACCAGCTTTGCATCCCAGGGATGAAGCCCACTTGATCATGGTGGATAAGCTTTCTGATGTGCTGCCGGATTCGGTTTGCCAGTATTTTATTGAGGATTTTTGCATCGATGTTCATCAGGGATATTGGTCTAAATTTCTCTTTTTTTGTTGTGTCTCTGCCAGGCTTTGGTATTAGGATGATGTTGACCTCATAAAATGAATTAGTGAGGATTCCCTCTTTTTCTATTGATTGGAATAGTTTCAGAAGGAATCGTACCAGCTCCTCCTTGTACCTCTGGTAGAATTCGGCTGTGAATCTGTCTGTTCCTAGAGTTTTTTTGGTTGGTAGGCTATTAATTATTGCATCAGTTTCAGAGCCTGTTATTGGTCTATTGAGGGATTCAACTTCTTCCTGGTTTAGTCTTGGGAGGGTGTATGTGTCCAGGAAGCTATCCATTTCTTCTGGGTTTTCTAGTTTATTTGCATAGAGGTGTTTATAGTATCCTCTGATGGTAGTTTGTATTTCTGTGGGGTCGGTGGTGATATCCCCTTTATCATTTTTTATTGTGTCTATTTGATTGTTCTCTCTTTTCTTCTTTATTAGTCTTGCTAGCAGTCTATCAATTTTGTTGATCTTTTCAAAAAACCAGCTCCTGGATTCATTGATTTTTTTGAAGGGATTTTTATGTCTCTATCTCCTTCAGTTCTGCTCTGATCTTAGTTATTTCTTGTCTTCTGCTAGTTTTTGAATGTGTTTGCTCTTGCTTCTCTAGTTCTTTTAATTGTGATGTTAGGGTGTCAATTTTAGATCTTTCCTGTTTTCTCTTGTGGGCATTTAGTGCCACAATTTTCCTCTACACACTGCTTTAAGTGTGTCCCAGAGATTCTGGCATGTTGTATCTTTGTTCTCATTGGTTTCAAAGAACATCTTTATTTCTGCCGTCATTTTGTTATGTACCCAGTAGCCATTCAGGAGCAGGTTGTTCAGTTTCCATGTAGTTGAGCGATTTTGATTGAGTTTCTTAGTCCTGAGTGCTAGTTTGATTGCACTGTGGTTTGAAAGACAGTTTGTTATAATTTCTGTTCTTTTACATTTGCTGAGGAGTGCGTTACTTCCAACCATGTGGTCAATTTTGAAATAAATGCAATGTGGTGCCTGAAGAATGTATATTCTGTTGATTTGGGGTGAAGAGTTCTGTAGATGTCTATCAGGTTTGCTTGGTGCAGAGTTGACTTCAATTCCTGGATATCCTTGTTAACTTTCTGTCTCATTGATCTGTCTAATGTTGACAGTGGGGTGTTAAAGTCTCCCATTATTATTGTGTGGTAGTCTAAGTCTCTTTGTAAGTCTCTAAGGACTTGCTTCATGAATCTGTGTGCTCCTGTATTGGGCGCATATACATTTAGGATAGTTAGCTCTTCCTGTTGAATTGATCCCTTTACCATTATGTAATGGCCTTCTTTGTCTCTTTTGATCTTTGTTGGTTTAAAGTCTGTTTTATTAGAGACTAGGATTGCAACCCCTGCCTTTTTTGTTTTCCATTTGCTTGGTAGATCTTCCTCCATCCCTTTATTTTGAGCCTATGTGTGTCTCTGCATGTGGGATGGTTCTCCTGAACATAGCAAACTGATGGGTCTTGACTCTTTACCTAATTTGCCAGTCTGTGTCTTGTAATTGGAGTATTTAGCCCATTTACATTTAAGGTTAACATTGTTATATGAGAACTTGATCCTGTCATTATGATGTTAGCTGGTTACTTTGCTCATTAGCTGTTGCAGTTTCTTCCCAGCATTGATGGTCTTTACATTTTGGTGTGTTTTTGCAGTGGCTGGTACCAGGTGTTCCTTTCCATGTTTAGTGCTTCCTTCAGGATCTCTTGTAGTGCAGGCCTAGTGGTGACAAAATCTCTAAGCATTTGCTGGATTGTAAAGGATTTTATTTCTCCTTCACTTATGAAACTTAGTTTGGCTGGATATGAAATTCTGGGTTTAAAATTCTTTTCTTTAAGAATGTTGAATATTGGCCCCCACGCTCCTCTGGCTTGCAGAGTTTCTGCCAAGAGACCTGCTGTTAGTCTGATGGGCTTCCCTTTGTGGGTAACCCAACCTTTCTCTCTGGCCATCCTTAACATTTTTGCCTTCATTACAACTTTGGTGAATCTGACAATTATGTGTCTTGGAGTTGCTCTTCTCGAGGAGCGTCTTTGTGGTGTTCTCTGTATTTCCTGAATTTGAATGTTGGCCTGCCTTGCTATGTTGGGGAAGTTCTCCTGGATAATATCATGCAGAGTGTTTTCTAACTTGGTTCCATTCTCCCCGTCAGTTTCAGGTACACCAATCAGATGTAGATTTGGTCTTTTCACATAGTCCCATATTTCTTGGAGGCTTTGTTCATTTCTTTTTACTCTTTTTTCTCTAAACTTCTCTTCTTGCTTCATTTCATTCATTTGATCTTCAATCACTGATACCCTTTCTTCCAGTTGATCGAGTCAGTTACTGAAGCTTGTGCATTTGTCACGTAGTTCTCGTGTCACGGTTTTCATCTCTATCAGTTCGTTTAAGGACTTCTCTACATTGGTTATTCCAGTTAGCCATTTGTCAAATCTTTTTTCAAGGTCTTTTAGTTTCTTTCCGCTGGGTTTGTAGTTCCTCCTTTAGCTTGGAGAAGTTTGATTGTCTGAAGCCTTGTTCTCGCAACTCATCAAAGTTATTCTCCATCCAGCTTTGTTCTGTTGCTGGTGAGGAGCTGCATTCCTTTGGAGGGGGAGAGGCGCTCTGATTTTTAGAATTTTCAGCTTTTCTGCACTGCTTTTTCCCCATCTTTGTGATTTTATATACCTTTGGTGTTTGATGGTGGTGATGTACAGATGGGGTTTTGGTGTGGATGTTCTTTCTATTTGTTAGTTTTCCTTGTAACATTGAAGACCCTCAGCTGCAGGTTTGTTGGAGTTTGCTTGAGGTCCACTCCAGGCCCTGTTTGCCTGGGTATCAGCAGCACAGGCTGCAGAAGAGTGAATTTTGCTGAACAGCAAATGTTGCTGTCTGATCGTTCCTCTGGAAGCTTCGTCTCAGAGGTGTACCCAGCCCTGTGAGATGTGAGGTGTCAGTCTGCACCTAGTGGGGGATGTCTCCCAGTTAGGCTACTCGGGGGTCAGGGACCCACTTGAGCAGGCAGTCTGTCTGTTCTCAGATCTCAAACTCCATGCTAGGGGAACCACCACTCTCTTCAAAGCTGTCAGATGGGACATTTACATCTGTAGAGGTTTCTGCTGCTTTTTGTTTGGCTATGCCCTTTCCTCAGAGATGGGGTCTACAGAGGCAGGCAGGCCTCCTTGAGCTGTGGTGGGCTCCACCCAGTTCGAGCTTCCCAGCCACTTTGTTTACCTACTTAAGCCTCAGCAATGGTGGGCACCCCTCCCCCAGCCGTGCTGCTGCCTTTCAGTTACATCTCAGGCTGCTGCACTAGCAATGAGGGAGGCTCTGTGGGTGTGGGACCCTCTGAGCCAAGCATGGGATATAATCTCCTCTTGTGCCATTTGCTAAGACCCTTGGTAAAGCGCAGTATTAGGGTGGGAGTGACCCGATTTTCCAGGTGTTGTGTGTCAAGGTTTCCCTTGTCTAGGAAAGGGAATTCCCTTCCCCCTTGTGCTTCCTGGGTGAGGTGATGCCTCGTCCTGCTTTGGCTCTCGTTCGTTGGGCTGCACCCACTGTCCAACACGCCCCAGTGAGATGAACCCAGTACCTCAGTTGGAAATGCAGACATCACCCATCTTTTGTGTCGCTCATGCTGGGAGCTGGAGGCTGGAGCTGTTCCTGTTTGGCCATCTTGGAACCCTAGAGGGAACTATCGCTACTTTTTTTTTTAACTTTTACATGGATGTCCTGGAAATTTGTATATATAAAATCTTTATATAAAATACACAAAATCTGTTTTCTTTCTTTTTTTTTGAGTCTTTTTTTTTTTTTTTTTGAAACTAAGCTTTCCACTCTTCCCACAATATGATATTGTTTTTCAGATTTTCCAAATAAAACTGCGGTGAATATTTTAAAATAGTTTTTCTTCCCCTCTTTTGAGTCATTTTGTTGGGTCAAGTCCCCAGATGGGGAATTGCTGGGTCAAAGATTATCAGCATTTTTAAGGCTCTTGATGTGCATTGGCAAAATGTTTTGCAAAGGACTTGTTTCCAGCAATCCTCATTTACATTGTTTTAGCAACATACTTGAGATTCTTTTTATTTTTTTACTGCAAACCCACTAACAGTGAATATTACAAGAAAAAGGTTTCTGAGCTCATTTACAATGGATAAATGATTTCTTCTGTACTTTTTTAAAAATCACTTTCACTTTTAATTCAAGTTGCAGGGATAAAATTTTAAAAAAATCTGAAATAATTTCAAACTAATAGAAACATTTCAAATATAGTACAAAACCCCTATTTTTATCCTTCTCTAGGTTTTCCCAATATTAACAAAATCTACTCCCCCCACCCCACTCCTGTACATATCCATTATCACTAATCTTTTGAAAACCTTTTAAGAAGTTGCAGGTATGGTACCCTATTACCCCTAACTACTCCATTGTATTTCTCAGAACAAGAACATTCCTGTGTAAGCACCATCGACCCTCCAACTTTGGAAGTTAGCATTGATAACAATACTGCCATCCAGATCATGGACCCCAGTCAAATTTTACCAACTGCAATCATCTAGAAAAATGTGCTGTAAGGCTGGGCACCATGGCTCATGCGTATAATTCCAGCACTTTGGGAGGCCAAGGTGGGTGGATTGCCTGAGGTCAGGAGTTCGAGACCAGACTGGTGAACATAGTGAAACCCCATCACTACTGAAAATACAAAAGAGTTAGCCAGCATGGTGGCAGGCGCTTGTAATCCCAGCAGGAGAATGGCTTGAACCCTGGAGGCAAAGATTGAAGTGAGCTGAGATCGCGCCATTGCACTCCAGCCTGGGCAACAAGAGTGAAATTCTGTCACAAACAATCAACAACAACAACAAAAAGTGCTGTAATAATCTATCTTGTCTTTTTTGGTCTTCTCCAGTTTGGAATATTTTCTCAGTCTTTGGAATATTTTCTCAGTCTTTCCTTATCTTTTGGGTCCTTGGCACTACAAAATCTGTTTTGAATTAAGTTTTTCAACATTTACTGGATTAAGTGCTTTGTAATAATTATTGACATTTACTTCCTATTTCTTCTGAAGAGATATTTTTGATATAGGTTAGAGTGCACATTAAGAGGCAGGAAGAAGGCACAATACTAAATTTCTCTCATCAATTTGTGATTCTTCCCTCTACTTCTATATATAGATCACTCCAGGGAGAGCTTCCCCCTCACCTTCTCTACATCCTCTGTATTTACTCCCAACTCTCCACTCAGTTCTAAAGTCCATAGTCTTGTGAACTGTGATGAAGGTTACAGGAGAATCATTTTTGGAGATAAAATTGCTTTAGTTCTCTTTAGTCTTCCACTCCCTGACCTTAGAATGACCATGGAGTAACTCCAATAGTATCATGTAGATTCCCTGAATATTGTATAGTATAGATGTGTCATCTTTGTTCTTAATAGGTATAATAAAAACATACTCCTATTTTCTTTTATAAAATAACACAACTCAAGAGGGATAGATAATAGGTTCTGAAAGTTGCTGATGATCCAGATGGAAAATTCTTAAATACTATATTTTAAAATATAGTACACATAAAGAATATTTAGTATCACTTACACCTCTATCTATTTCAAAATTAGGGTTTTTTTTTTAACTTTAGGTTCATTAACAATAGTTACTATTTTATTAAAATATGACTATCAGTTTGAAAAATATTTTATTTAAAGATTTTAAATTTTGTTTCTTACAGGCTTTGACACTGGTTTATTAGGAATTATTTTACAAATTAAACACACAAAGTATTCACTTTTAAGAAGAAATACAAACATTTTTCTTAAAAAAGCCTTTCTTAAAAGTAATCTGTAGACTGTGGAATGTAGTATAATATGAATTCTACACAATTAAAGCTTTGGCAACTCAGTATCACTAATGATATCACTGTAGCATAACCTCTGTTACAAATTGTCTTTATATGTTTCTACTTTCAAATAAGATAAATTCAGGATTAATTGGTAAAAAAGTCTAAATTATTGGTTAAATGAAATGAAGTTTTAATAATTTTAAGCTCATATTATAAAACATGCCACTACTACGTAGGCAGATATTTCTAAGATTCTCTCCTACAGGATCATAATGATAACTTATTTTAAGTTGGTATCAAATCCTTAGAGGGCTATTATCCTTAGGTGCTATTTTTAGTTATTCAAAGAAGACAAAGTATAATTTTTTTCCAGCATATTTTTTCTATAGTTACTTTTACTGTATAAAGTTACTGTGTAACTTTTATCTTAGGTGTAATAGTTTCATACAAAATCCTTATCTATTTTTTAATGATATTTTGAGGCTTATTACGTTATAGCAATTCATAGCTTACTGGGACAAGAAATTTTAAAAGCTTTGCACATTTTGTCTTTTTATTGTTTCCCTGTTCAATTCATTAAGAACATGAATAGTATTACATGATATAAACTATGATTTGATATAATGCCATTTATCAACTATAGTAAATTTTTAAAACAGATGGCTCACTTAGTACTCCCAAATAAATGAAAATTAATATAATAAAATACGAGTAATTGAAGAACAAAAGTGGTTAACAAGTACATGGACAGTGTTCATTACTGGTATTTCCTTAGTGAATGTGGTTTATAAAATTCTGATATGCCCCATCAAACTTAAACTTGTTACAGCACTGAAAAATGGGCAAGTAGACCAAATGTTCCTAAGTATATTTCTTAGCAGAAAGCAATCTAAAGTAGCAGCATTTTTATTAAACTACAAAAATATTTTGATATTTATGATTTATTGTACAATTTATAAAGAACAATTTAGGGTACAGTTCTATTGTAGTGTGATAATTAATGATACTGTAAGTAGGAGACCATCTTTTTCAGACTTGTAGTCCATTGGAGAACTGGAAATTTAAATTGGCAGCTTATAACAAGATTTTAAATTATATTTTATTAAACTGAAAAGAATAGGTGGGATGAAAACAAAATATCATATAAAGAGGTTTTTAATAAAACATTTTTTCAGTTATATATACAATATGTATATGCATACATAAACATATACTCACTGTATACATATGTGTACATATTACATGTGTATATGTATATTAATGAAGTATATGTAAGTGTGTACACAGAAACAAATTTATACATAAAATATATAGGTCTGAGTACAGGATCAGGGTCATTTTTTTATTTACTATGAGTCTTGGTCATCAAAGTTTGAAAGACACCGAAAAAGAAATTAATTTTATTCTTGTTTTAGGATATATGAAAGGGATGTTAGTTAATAACTATGTGAAGTCCATTTATCTCTTAAAAAGAAGTTGAAGGCTATAAAAAGATATCTAGTCCGAGAAATAGTGGGTTGATTAACAGTAACCTAAATGATGCTGAAGGATAAAGCAGAACAAAATATTTCTGACTCATGATATGGAGAACATTAAATACTAGTGAAAAAAAAAAAAAAGGAATTCTCAAACACAAGGAGTTACCTCACATCCAGAAGTATTTTTGTGGAAGAAGCATTGGTACTAACCATATTCTATTGCAGCTTTGAGCAATGCCTCAGCATGAGTGGAGCCAAATGCATTGCGAACAAATCGTCTCCTTCGACGAAGATCATCTTCCCAGTAATCCAAACGCCAGAAATCATGCAATTGGCTAAGAGTAGAGGGGAAAAAAAGTAATCCCTATTAATAACAATGTATAACTGGAAATACATTTTTCTATAAAATTGAAGTTATTTTGTTGGTCTCATTGAAAAATTAAGATAATGTGTATATATATATATACACATTATATATATATACACACATATATAAAAATATATATATACACATATATATATACACACATACACAAATACAAGTGTGAAATATACATATATATATATTCCCTCTACAACTGAAAAAGACTTAAAATAATAACATTCTTATATTTCAGGCATTATACCACTCAGCTCTGCTTTTTATTTTTTAAATTTTCTTATTTCTATTAAAAGCATTAATCATGTGGAGTTTAGTAACAAATGCAACATCAAATTACAAGTATTAATGGTACAGTTTGTTTCTTTTACACTATTTTTAACAAGGGATGTAAATCACAGAATACACCTCACTACAAATAGTTTACAATTTAATGACCATGGTTTCTTAGTAGGCTGAATTAAGAAGTATAAAATATTGCCCACTTGGATTTGGTGGAAAAATGATTAAAATAATGCACTGAAATATTCATTGAAATAATTCCCCACTGCCCACAGCAACCTGAGAAAAATGCAGTTTTATCCATTATTAATAATACTGAACTAGAGCTGCAAAAATTTCCAGTATGTGGTAATTGTCTTGGTAAATTATTATTCTAATGCTAATAGAGTTCTTGGATGATTTTACAGCTTTCAACTAATATAAACCATTAATAGCCATGGCCAACATTGGCCATCACTGTCTTTTATACTCCAAACCAATACTAAAAATCCAGGAGATATTTCAGAAATGATGTAAATAGGCCCATTATATAGCCAATGAAATATTTTGTGATAATGATACAATTTTTGTTTGTTAGTTTAATTTCAGTAAACATTAGTAATAAATACCACTGCTTAAGAAGTCAATTTTTATAATATTCTAATTTTCCAGAGCAGCAGTATTCATAAAAACATATAAAATACTTTCCTAGAAGATTTCACTTCATTAATTATTTTGATATTTTACTGTAGAAGAACACTTTAAGTCTGATTAAGGCAGGACCTATGTATGTTTTGCTCATCATTATATTTCTAGCACAATGTCTGGCACACAGCATGTTTTTACTAAATATTCACTGAATTAATGAAAACATTTTTTTAATTTCAAAAAAAACTATGGATTTTTTTCAATGTCTGGCCATTGAGAAAAATAATTTCATTTTGAAAGGCATTTTAGATTTTATGGCTATATAATTTTTTATCTATAATTTCATTATAAAAACCTGATAGTATAAAGGGCATATAAAAAGAACTAAAATTGTAAGTCTTTAAAGTATACTTTAATGCACTTATTTTTCCTGTACATCATAATTATAACTTAATTCTTCTGTTAAATAATGATTACTTGATGAATAATAGTAATAAACAGTATAGCTCTCTAATTTAAAATAGGATGATTTCTATCCTTACAAATACAAACTAACCCCAGTAATTTAAGGAAGACCATGCTAAAATCAGGCTATATTGATTTTCAGTAAGATTATGTTAAAATTAAGTAACTGAATTCACCAAAAGCCGTCAGAGATCTAATGTTATCTAAAATTTCTAGCCCTAGACATAGTGTTCCCTATTCTTCTGTAAGGGCAGCTGAACAGTTCTGGAAAGGATATATACAACAAACATAAGAAGACTCTGAAGACCTGAACCATACAAATTCTAGAAGATGACACTGGAAAAACTCTTCTAGACATTGGCTTAGGCAAAGACTTCGAGACCAAGAACCCAGAAGCAAATGTAACAAAAAAAGGATAAATAGATGGGACTTAATTAAACTACAAAGCTTCCTTTCGCACAGTGAAAGAAATAAGCAGTAAACAGACAGTGGGAGAAAATTTTCATAATCTATACATTGGGCAAAAGGAATCCAAACAAATCAGCAAGAACAAAACAAACAATCCCATTGAAAAGTGGGCTAAGGACATGAATAGGCAATTCTCAAAATAAGATATACAAATGGCCAACAAACCTATGAAAGAATGCTCAGTATCATTAATTATCAGGGAAATGCAAATCAAAACCACAATGCAATACCACTTCGCTCCTCCAAGAATGAACATAATCAAAAAAATAAAAATAAACAGATGTTGGTGTGGATGTGGTGAGAATGTAAACATTTTACGCTGTTGGTAGGAACGTAAACTGGTATAACCACAATGAAAAATAGTGTGGAGATTCCTTTAAGAACGAAAAGTAGATCTACCATCTGATCCAGCAATCCCACTCCTGGGTATCTACTCAGAGGAAAAGAATTCATTATACAAAAAAGATAGTTGCACACAAATGTTTATAGCAGCACAATTTGCAATTGCAAAAATATGAAACCAGCCCAAATACCCATCAGTCAATGAGTGGATAAAGAAAATGTTATATATATACACACACGTATATATATACACGTATATATACACACATATATACATATATATGTACACACACACACACACATACTTTGGGGACTCAGGGGAAAGGGTGGGAGGTGGCTGAGAAATAAAAGACTACACATTGGGTATAGGGTACGCTGCTCAGGTGATGGGTGCACCAAAATCTCAGAAATCACCACTTATAGAACTTATTCACATAACCAAATACCGCCTGTTCCCCAGAAACCTATTAAAATAAATTTAAAAAAAGAGAAGGCTCTGAAAGGTGAGAGAAGGTAGACTGACTAAGGACCTCAGGACATAAGGAACAACATATTGATGAGTTCTTTTTGCTTCATATATTCCACACTTGGAGGCAAAGAGGCCAACAGCCCAGATAGACAAATGAGTGCAGACAAAAAAAAAAAAAGCAAAAAAAAAAAAAAGCCCCAGCAAAAGCCTGCTCCCTCTAGTCAAAGGACGAGAAAACAGCAGATTAGCAAGATGGAAAACTTTTAGACAACTGCTATACTCCAGCCAAACATCACAGAAAAATTGTGTCCCCACCTGACCTACACCAGCAAAGGATGGCGGTGAAGCCCAGACAAGTACCCTCATGAAGGTGTAATGAGATACCCAACACCCTTGCTGGGTGTTATCAGAGACCACCAAGTAGGCAGCCAGGACTTCATCTCTGCTGGCTGGTAACAAGGTGCCCCACTCACATGGAGTCAGTGGAGACCATGTGGAGAGGCTGGCTTTCCACCTCCCATTGGATAGTAATGGGGCATCCCTCCTCCTCCCCACTGGGGTAGTGTCAGAGGAAGCCTACTGCAGAGTCAGGATTTCCACTGCTGACAAACAACAATGAGGCCAGCCCACCAGTGGACATCACATGGGGACCGGGAACTCCCACCCCCATCAAGCAGTATGAGAAGAGCCCCTGACTCACTGGGTTTCAATGGACGTCAAGTGAAGAACTTAGATTTCTACTACCATGTAGCAGATATAAGACAGTGTCCCCTCTTCCAGATGAAGCATGTTATAGAAAGTCTAAATAGAAGGTTTAAATAAAATAAATTTTCTCAGAAAAAAATAAGAAAAGGTCCAAGTTTCAATCTAAAATCACTTGTCACACCAAGAAGCTGGAAAATCTCCAAGGGTATGCAAAAAGATCACCCCAAAATGCCAACATTGAAATGGTGAAGAATTTAAAGCAGCCATGATTGACAATATGCTTCAATATGCAATTATGAAAATATTTGAAATGAATGAAAAAAAATACCCTTAGCAAAGAAATAGAAACTCTCAGAAAAGAAACAGAAGATGTAAGGAAGAACCAAATGGAAATTTTTGAACTGACATTATATAATAACCAAAATAAAAGCTCAGTAGATGTGCTTAACAGCAGAATGGAAGGGACAGAGGGAGGAATCACTTAATTGGAAGACAGGATAATAGAAATTATGCAATCCAAATAACAGAAGGAAATAGATGAAAAAGTGAACAGAGCCTTAGGGATCTGTGGAGCACAACATGTAGCATTTGTGTCACTGGAATCCTAGAAGGAGAGGAGAAAGTGGGCAGAGCCGAAACAATATCTGAAAAAATAATGGCGGAAAACTTTCTAAATTTGGCAAAGTCATAAATGTACAGATTTAAGTAGCTCACTGAACTCCAAACTAAATCCAAGGAAGTCCATGCTGAGACACATCATAATTAAATTTCTGAAAACTGAGCGCAAAGAAAGTCTAAAGAGCAGCCAGAGAAAAATGGCATCTCATTTAGAGAAGTAAAACAATTAGAATGACAACATATTTTACATCAGAAACAATGATGACCAGAGGAAGTGGCAAAATACTTTTTAGGTGCTAAAAGAAAAGAACTGTCAACCCCAAATCCTATAGCCAATGAAGACACCTCCAGGAATAATAAGTGAATATGTCTTTAGATGAAGTAAAAGCCAGAATATTTATTGCTATCAGATCTAGTCTAAAAGAAAGGCTACAGGCAGTTCTGTAAACATGAGGGAGGTAATAGAAGAAACACTGAAACATTAGGGAGGAAGAAAGAACACAATAAGCAAAATATGACTATCTATAACAGGCTTTCCTTTTCCTCTTGAGTTCTCTAAATTATGTTTTACTGTTGAAACACAAATTGTAACACTGATGTGGTTCTAAGTGTATTTACTGGTAATATTTAAGATAAATATATTATAAATGGGGGAGGGCAAACGGATGTGAAGGGATGTAAAGTGTCTATATTTCACATGGACTGATAGAATGATAGCACCAGTAGACTGATAAGGCTATGCATAAAAAATGTAATACTTAGAGCAAACACTAAAAAAGTTACACAAAGGGATATACTAAGAAATGTAGATAAATCAAAACAGAATTCTAAAAAATGACCAAGTCACCCACAGGAAGGCAGGAAAAAAAACCTCTTGATTTAAAAAAGAATTCTCAAGGGAAAACAAAAAGAACACAGAACTGAATGAAAATCACAATAAAAAATATCAACACTTGTTGGACACAACTAAAGTAGGACTGAGAGGGTAATCTATAGTATTAAATGCATATATTAGAAAAGAAGAAACATTTAAAATCAGTAGTCTAAATTCTCACCTTTAGAACACATAAAAGGCAAGTAGAAGAAAGGAACAATAAAAAAAGCAGAAATCAATAAAAATCAGTGAAACTGAAAACAAAAACAACAGAGAAAAATGAACAAAACAAAGAGCTGTTTCTTTGAAACAAATCAGTAACACTGACACACCTCTGAAAAGACTGACAAAGAAAAAAGAGTAGACACAAATTACCAATATCAGGAATGAAAAAGAGGATATCATTACCGACTCTGAAGACATCAAAAGAACGAGTGGATACTGTGAAAGACTCTACACACATAAATTTGACAACTTAGAAGAAATGGACCAAAAAACACAAATGACCACTACTCACCCAATGTGAAAAAGATAACATGAACATCTCTGTAACAATTAAGGAAATTTAAGATGTTTACTCCCCTCTCCCCAAATCTCCAGGCTGAGATAGTTTCACTGAAGAATTTTATTAAACATTTAAAGAAGAATTAACTCCAATTATGCATAATCTCTTCCAGAAAACAGAAGAGGAAGACACATTTCTCAATAATTATTGTAGCTAATATCACCCCAATACAAAAACCAAAAACAGTACAAAAGAAGAAAACTACAGACCAATATCCATCCTTTATACAGACAAAAAAATTCTTAAGAATCCATGTAGTGCATTACATTAACAGCTGAAGAAGAAAAATCACATGATCACATTAGTCATTATAAAAGGTATCTGACAAAATTTAGCAATGATTCACAATTTTAGAAAAGTTCAGGAAAACAGGAATAAACGGCAATTTCTTCAACTCGATAAAAGTATCGACAAAAAACTATAGCTAACTTGATACGTAAGAGTGAATGACTGAATGTTCTCCACCTAAAACTGGGAATAAGCCAAAGATGTCTGCTGTTACCACTCTTACTCAACAGGGTACTGAAATTTATAGCCAATGCAGTGAGGCAAAAGAGAGGAAATAAGAGGAATAGAAACAGAAAAAGAGGAAATAAAATTGTCCCTATATGCAGATATCATGACTGTCTATATAAAAAATCACGCAAAAATCTGTCAAACACTCCTGGAACTAATGACTGAGGTAAGCAAGGTCACAAGATGCAAGATAGACACACAAATAATAATTCTATTTCTATATACTAGCAGTGAATATGTGGACACAAAAAATTACAATCACTAAATGGAAAGATAATTGGCTATATCCTATTATACTGTGGGACCTGACGGAGGAGTCCTATTACTTTTTTAGACTGCACCTCAGGTTATTCTGGGTTTTAGTCCTTCCGATATCTATATACAGAGTTGTGTGTTGTTCCTTGGCACTTCTGTGCTCTTTTCATATTTTTTGGGGGGTGGGGGTAGATATTAAGCCCAACATTCACATTATTTAAAAAATGTGGCACTCATAATTAACCAATGGATGAGTTTTACAGATTCACAAAACTGAAATGGTCTACAAAATTTTATGGGGATATGTACATATGTATTTTTGAGGGAGAAGTCTAGAGTTTTATTACATTTTTCTAAAAGTAGTTTCTAATAAAGAAATGTTCAGAAACACTGTTATTAGTATAGTTTGAAAGTTTGTGTCCAAATTCATATGTTGAAATCCTTACCTCCAAGGTGATGGTATGATGTGCTGGGGCTTTGGGGAAAGTAATTAGGTCATGAGAGAAGAGCCCTTGTGAATGGGATTAGTGCCCTTATCAAATAGGCTCAAGGGAGCTTGTTCGCCCCTTCCATGATGTGCGGACACAGGGAGAAGGCACTGTTCTATGAACCAGGAGGTGGGGCCCTCATCAGACACCAAATCTACTGGTATTTTGATCCTGGACTTCTCACTTCTAGAACTGTGATAAATAAATTTTTGTTGTTCATAAGCTACCTAGTTTATGGACCAGGTTAAGCATCTCTAATCTGAAAATCCAAAATGTTACAAGATCCAAAATTTTTGAGTGCTGACAAGATGCCGTAAGTGGAAAATTCTACATGTAAGTACTTAACACAAACTGTGTTCCATTGTTTCATGTACAAAATTATTAAAAATATTATATAAAATCTTTAGGCCATGTGTATAAGGTATATATATGAAACATAGACAATTGTGTGTGTTTTTTTTTTTAGATGGAGTCTCGTCTCTGTCACCCAGGCTAGAGTGCAATGGCATGATCTCGGCTCACTGCAACTTGCGCCTCCCATGTTCAAGCGATTCTCCTGCCTCAGGCTCCCGGGGAGCTGGGACTACAGGCTCATGCCACCACACCTGGCTAATTTTTGTATTTTAGTAGAAATGAGGTTTCACCATGTTGGCCAGGCTGGTCTCAAACTCCTGACCTCAGGTGATCCGCCCTCCTCAGCCTCCCAAAGTGCTGGAATTACAGGCATGAGCCACCATGCCTGGCTGACAACTGTTTTTAAACTTGGGTCCCACCCTCAAGATATCGCATTATGTATATGCAAATATTCCAAAATCTGAAAAAAATCCTAAATTCAAAACACTCTGGTTCCAAGTGTTTCAGATAAGGAATACTCGGCCTATATTTTGTTATAGCAGCCTCAATGAACTAAAACATAGAGTAAACAAATAATACTTTCCTTATACCCTCATTTTTCTGATAATATTGTTTACCACCAAGTCATGAATCATGAGAGGTTTTTCTACTGTAGAATAGTATGTTCATAAAAGGCTTATATTCCAACACCATTATATTTGGCATCTGTGCCAGGTTACCAATCTAGGATATCATCATCTGTTTTCTGTTCAAACTCCTTCTCATCTATTTCTTTCCATCCTTCCTTCTATGGTTTTCATTCAAAAATATATTTATTGAGCATCTGTTTTGTGTTAGGCAATATTCTCAGTGGTGAGCATATATTCTTGTGGTAAAACAACATCATGCATTTCTCTTCCTTTCATTCTCACATGTACTTCACTCTGTTTTCCTACTGAAATTCATAAATATACAAGCACATAGTTTTTTCTGTTTATTTAGGGAAACTGCTCCTGCATCACTCCTTTTAGTATTTCAATATAAGTTATTCTTCTGCCATTTTCTTCTGCAACATATGAATCACTATAGAAAAAACAACAGAAAATACTCTAATAATAATGTCTTTAAGAGTAACACATAACAATATCAATATTAAATGTAAATGGGCTAAATGCTCCAATTAAAAGACAAAGACTGGCAAATTGGATAAAGAGTTAAGACCCATCAGTGTGCTGTATTCAGGAGATCCATCTCACGTGCAGAGACACACAGAGGCTCAAAATAAAGGGATGGAAGAAGACCTACCAAGCAAATGGAAAACAAAAAAAGGCAGGGGTTGCAATCCTAGTCTCTGATAAAACAGACTTTAAACCAACAAAGATCAAAAGAGACAAAGAAGGCCATTACATAACGGTAAAGGGATCATTTCAACAAGAAGAGCTAACGATCCTAAATATGTATGCACCCAATACAGGAGCACCCAGATTCATAAAGCAAGTCCTTGGAGACCTATAAAGAGACTTAGACTCCCACACAATAATAATGGGAGACTTTAACACCCCACTGTCAACATTAGACAGATCAATGAAACAGAAAGTTAAAAAGAATATCCAGGAAATGAACTCAGCTCTGCACCAAGCGAACCTAACAGACATCTACAGAACTCTCCACCCCAAATCAACAGAATGCACAATCTTCTCAGCAGTGCATCGCACTTATTCCAAAATTGACCACATAGTTGGAAGTGAAGCACTCCCCAGCAAATGTAAAAGAACAGAAATTATAACAAACTGTCTCTCAGACCACAGTGCAATCAAACCTATCTGACAAAGGGCTAATATCCAGAATCTACAAAGAACTTAAACAAATTTACAAGAAAAAATGAAACAACCCCATCAAAAAGTCGGCAAAGGATATGAACAGACACTTCTCGAAAGAAGACATTTAAGCAGTCAACAGACACATGAAAAAATGCTATCACTGGCCATCAGAGAAATGCAAATCAAAATCACAATGAGATACCATCTCACACCAGTTAGAATGGCAATCATTAAAAAGTCAGGAAACAACAGGTGCTGGAGAGGATGTGGAGACATAGGAACGCTTTTACACTGTTGCTGGGACTGTAAACTAGTTCAACCACTGTAGAAGACAGTGTGGCAATTCCTCAAGGATCTAGAACTAGAAGTACCATTTGACCCAGCCATCCCATTCCTGGGCATATACCCAAAGGATTATAAATCATGCTGCTATAAAGACACATGCACACGTATGTTTACTGCAGCACTATTCACAATAGCAAAGACTTGGAACCAACCCAAATGTCCATCAATGATAGACTGAATTAAGCAAATGTGGCATATATACACCATGGAATACTATGCAGCAATAAAAAAGGATGAGTTCATGTACTTTGTAGGGACATGGATGAAGCTGGAAACCATCATTCTGAGCAAACTATCACAAGGACAGAAAACCAAGCACTGCATGTTCTCACTCATAGGTGGGAACTGAACAATGAGATCACTTGGACTCGGGAAGGGGAATATCACACACTGGGGCCTATCATGGGGAGGGAGGAGCGGGGAGGGATAGCATTAGGAGATATACTTAATGTAAATGATGAGTTAATGGGTGCAGCACACCAACATGGCACATGTATACATATGTAACAAACCTGCACGTTGTGCACATGTACCCTAGAACTTAAAGTATAATAAAAAAAGAGTAACTGTAGATGTGACTATTATTAATAATTTGTAAGCATGATGAGAACTTCATGTTATCCTATTATATATCTATTTATAGTCAGTATAATCTGATTGCTCTAAGAGTTTCAATGAATGTCCTCAGTTTGGTATATAAAAGCATTTCTTTTCATGAGGAAGGGCTAATTTAGATTTCCTGTATTTGGAGAGTACCCTGTTGAATAGACAGGAGCCACCTGTGCTACTGTCTCCACAGTGGCACCGGTAGTCATACTACACTGAAGTCTGTTTGGATTTGTTAGCTTATACATTTATTGTCTCATGCATGATACCTCCAATGATGTGAACTAGGAAGGTGAGTGTGATATCATATGCTTTCTTTTAAGCAGTTTATTTTTTGGTCTTTATAACTTTGTGCCATTAATGACTAAATTATACAGAAACATTGAGCATCATATGTATATTTTGTTCATGAGTGTGGTTATATGAGAACAGTGTACTATTGCAAGAAAAGAACATATGAACAGTCAATAATTAATGAAGGGAAGATTTCCAGTTAGGTTGTATTATGGTAATTAATGTTATTATTGATATAATGATGTTCATTAACTGGAACTTGGTTTTATTTTTAGATAAATAGGGTTTAGACACTCATAGTTTCCTCAATAACATTTTTGATAATTGCATTTTCAACTTACGAGCATGCACTTTATTTTCCTTAAAGCCCCTTGGTCCCCCAGGAATGGTTCCCCTTTATAAGCTACAGAGAAAACTGAATTTACCTGGTGAAGCACTACTGAAAATGTTAATTGGTTATTTAATATGTAGTAACAAAAACTATCCAACAGAACAGAGGAAAGAGTGAAATAAACAAAGGAATATTTTACTAAATATACACATAAAATACATGAGAAATTGAAATTCCCTTTGGCTACAAGAGTTAAGTGGTAATCACTGAGGTCAGGACTTCTGTGCATGAATTCTAATCCCACCAAGATTAAACAAAAACGTTAAGTACTGAGAGTTACAAATGGTTATCCTCTCCTTGTTCTATACACATTTTAAAATTGTACTTTTCTATCACTTTGAACTTAATCATGTTGATGTGACCTCCTCCAGCTAATAAAATGTGAGCAGAAATGAGACATTTCCAGACAAAAACTTTAAGAGCCAATATACAATTTGCAATATTCCCTTCCTACCATTTTAGTGATCAAGAAAATAGGCCAATATTTACTGAGAGCTTTCTGTGTTCTAGGTACTTTTCTAATCATTACATACATATCTACTCACTACTCCACCAGTTTTCATTAATCCTTTTGAGATAGGTACTATTATTAATTCATTGCACAGATGAAGAAATGGAAGCACAGAGTGGTTAAGTAATGTGCCCAAGATGATATAACTAGTTGGTGGCAGAATGTGTCCTCAGGCAGTCTGACTTCCTTGCTTATGCTGCACCGCTTCTCACTGTAAAGAAAGCAACCAGGAAAATGGACTATCTTAAGGATACTACATTGACAGCACCAGCATAGCTGTTTCCTGCCTCTCTACAACCAGTACTAATTACTCTGGATAAACAGTGATAACTATGAAATATGTACAGTACTGTATGTGTAATGTCTATGTTCATTCATTAGTCAACAAATACTTATTGTACAAATCTATGAGCCAAGCCATAGACTAAATACGAGGCATGCACACTAGGTAAATATCAGCATAATTCTAGTCTTTATGCAGCTTTCAGTCTATTTCATAATAAAAACAAACTTATAGTTAAAATTTTTGACAAACTGAAGGAAAGAGGTGAGACAAAGTAATGAAAATGGGGGAACCCACTTGCTGCACAGGTGAATATATAAGTACACATACGAGAATACACTAATGAAACATGATTACAAAATATGTTGAAAAGACACAGTCTATACTTACTGGCACTGTTCTCCACCATAAGAAAGGTCATCACTCTTTCATTTAACATGTCTTGTGTCCTGTTGGATGTATTCCCAGTGATATATAGTACTGCAATGCCGTGTGTTTGTGCATGTATGTGTGCACACACACAAAATCTCTTACCTATAATATGTATCTGTATACATACTAGCGGACTTCAAAAGGTTCATGGAAAATGTGTATTATGAAAACATTATGCATGGATTTCAAATTTTTTGCACCAAAATAAACTTGTACTAACTTGCTATATGTCTGAACAGGATATAGTAAGGCACTAAGAAAGATAAGACATCAGTTTGAACAAAACCCCTCTCAGAGCAACATAAGTCCTGCTAGAACTGAACTAAGAACAAGTACCAAATTTATGGTAAAGTTTGGGTGGAAGAATGATACAATCATTGATGGTTAAAAAAACATTCATGGAAACAATTAAAGAAAGCAGAAGCTTACAAATAAAAAACTTGTATTGTCCCCTTCTTTTCACAAGTGTTGATGGATGACTTTTTAAAGAGACAAGCCAAATGTAGTGGCTCATGCCTGTAATCACAGCACTTTGGAAGGCTGAGATGGGAGGACTGCTTGAGCCCAAGAGTTCAAGACCAGCCTGGATAACATGGTATGACCCTTTATTACAAAAACTAAAAAAAAAAAAAAAAAAAAAAAAAAAAAAAAAAAAAAAAAAATAGCAGGGCATGGTGGCACATGCCTGTGGTCCCAGCTATTCAGGAGGTGAGGCAGGAGGATAGCTTGTACCCAGGAGGTCAAGGTTTACAATGAGCTGTGTTTGCACCACTGCTCTCCAGCCTGGGCAACAAAGCACAACTCTATCTCAAAAAAAAAAAAAAAAAAAAAAAAAAAAAAAAAAAAAAAGAGACAAGATAATGTTGAAGATGAAGCTTGCAGAGGCACAGGCAAATCATCTACAACAATTTATGAAAAAAAATTAATCTTGCTTGTACCCTAATTGAAGAGGACCAATGATTAACAGCACACACAATAACCAATACTATAGAAATCTCAACTGGTTCAGCTTACACAATTCTAACTGAGAAATTAAAATTAAGCAAATTTTCCACTGGATGGGTGCCAAAATCAATGCACCCATATCAGCTGCATATGAGAGCAGAGCTTTCAACAGAAATTTTAAACAAGTAGGATAAAGACCTTGAAGTATTTCTTTGAACAACTGTAACAGGAGATAAAACTTACTATCCTAAAAACAGCACAATCAAAGCAATGGCTACCAAGAGGTGGAAGTGGTCCAGTCAAAGCAAAAGTGAACTGGTCAAGAGCAAAGGTCATGGTAACTGTTTTGTGGGCTGCTCAAGGCATTTTGCTTGCTGACTTTCTGGAGAACCAAAGAATGATAGTATCTGCTTATTATGAGAGTGTGTTGAGAAAGCCAGCTAAAGCTTTAGCAGAAAAATGCCCAGGAAAGCTTCATCAGAGTCCTCTGACATGACAATGTTCCTGCTCATACCCTCATCAAACAAGTGCAATTTTCAAAGAGTTTCTATGGGAAATCAGCAGGCATGCACCATGCAGTCTTGATTTGGCTCCCTGTAACTTCTTTTTGTTTCCTAACCTTAAAAAGTTTGTAAAGGGTACCCTTCTCTTCAGTTAACAATGTAAAAAAGACTATACTGACATGTTAAATTCCAAGACCCTCAGTTCTTTAGGGATGGACTTAATGGCTGGTATCACTTACAAAAGTGTCCTGAACTTGATGGCATTTATGTTGAGAGATAAAGTTTATATTTCTTTATTCCTATCTTTTAATTCCATTTTTCTGTGAAACTTTTGAAGTCCCCACTTACATTTGATATATATCTCAAGCCGTTACTACTATTTTGATTCTTGCCTATGTATTACTGAGCACTTCTTTCAAGGTCTTCTTTCTCTGATACTCAGGGTTGTGTATTACTATATGGTTATTATATCAATTTACATTGCAAATTAATTGGTGAAGTTCCTGAAAAAATGCATCCTTTCTGCATTTAGGAGGTATACTTTCACATTCTGACACTGTAAAGTTATGGCTCAGACAGTCAAATCCTAGTTTTTAGTTCAATGTTTTAAAGCCAGGCTAATTTGTTCCTTCTCCGTGTGACTGCTAAACACGGAATGAAAGATAGGATTCTGTAATCAGAATTGTAAATACATCACTGAGCTGCATTTCAACTTTTTGTTTATATCCCCATTTATTTCCATGCATATCAGTAGGATATAGTCATTATTAATGATGATTCTTGATAAATTCTCTGAAACATTTTGGATTCACACTAGAGGAAGACGATAAATGCCAGTATCAAATCAAACAGGATCCCCAATTAATAATAATGAAACTTTAGGCAAAAAAAGCATGAATATAATTAAATAAAAGTTAGATTGTATAAGCTATACTTAATAATTAGAAAAGTTTGTTATCAACCAAATCAAATAAAGACATGAAAAAAGACAGTGGGTAGGAAAGTAACATTTTGTCTAAAATTTTAATTCCAGTATGTGTTTCTTTTACTACTTTGTTAAGCTGCAGCCCTCTCTACACTTCCCCCTTTGTAGTTTCCGCTACCTTCTGCCTCCCTTTTCCCCTGTATTGCCCACTGCAGCAATAATATATTTTACTTCTCGGCATCACTTTTACTCCAAATTTACTTATTTATCAGAAAGAGAAAAAGGTAGAGCCATTTGGTTAAAGTATGATAACTTACTATTAGTTACATGCAAAATAAAATATCTAGGCGAAAAATACACTATACAAGTAAACTCTTCACTCACAGTGAATTTTGAAATATCATGTTAATATTACACAGTTCTTTTTTTTTAACTTTTAAGTTCAGGGGTACTTGTGCGGGTTTGTTACATAGGTAAACTTGTGTCATTGGGGTTTGTTGTACAGATTATTTCATCATCCAGGTATTAAGCTTAGTACCCAGCAGTTATTTTTCCTGATCCTCTCTGTCCTCCCACCCTCTACTCTCAGACAGGCCCCAGTGTGTGTCGTTTCCCTCTATGTGTCCATGTGTTCTCATCATTTAGCTTCCACTTACCAGTGAGAACATGTGGTGTTTCATTTTCTGTTCCTGTTAGTTTGCTAAGGATAATGGCCTCTAGCTCCATCACCCTACCCGCAAAGGACAGGATCTTATTCTTTTTTATGGAAGCATTGTATTCCATGGTGTATATGTACCACATTTTCTTTATCCAGCCTATCATTGATGGGTATTTAGGTTGATTCCATATCTTTCCTATTGTGAATAGTGCTGCAATGAACATACACATGCATGCCTTTATAACAGAATGATTTATATTCCTTTGGGTATATACCCAGTAATGGGATTGCTGGATCTAATGGTATTTCTGCCTTCGGGTTTTTCAGGAATTGCCACACTGTCTTCCACACTGGTCGAACTGACTGACACTCCCACGAACAGTGTACAAGTGTTCCATTTCCTCTACTACCTCAACAGCATCTGTTGTTTTTGACTTTTGAATAATAGCCATATTCTGACTGGTGTGAGATGGTGTCTCATTGTGGTATTCATTTGCATTTCTCCTATGATCAGTGATGTTGAACTTTTTTTCATATGATTGTTGGACACATATATATCTTCTTTTGAAAAGTGTTCATGCTCTTTGCCCACTTTTTAATTGGGTTGTTTTTTGCTTGTAAATTTGTTTAAGTTCCTAAAAGACACTGGATGAGACCTTTGTCAGATGCATAGTTTGCAAAAATTTTCTTCCATTCTGTAAATTGTCTGTTTAGTCTATTGACAGTTTCTTCTGCTGTGCAGAAGCTCTTTAAAAAGATCCCATTAGTCAATTTTTGCTTTTGTTGGAATTGCTTTGGTGTCTTCATCATGAAATCTTTGCCCATGCCTATGTCCTGAATTGTATTGCCTAGCCTATCCTCCAGAGTTTTAATAGTTTTGGGTTTTATATTTAAGTCTTTAATCCATCTTGAGTTTATTTTTGAATAT
Source organism: Macaca nemestrina (assembly GCF_043159975.1). Classification (NCBI taxonomy): domain Eukaryota; kingdom Metazoa; phylum Chordata; class Mammalia; order Primates; family Cercopithecidae; genus Macaca; species Macaca nemestrina. The sequence goes on from NC_092140.1 coordinate 91,133,731, forward strand.
GGTATAAGGAAGGGGTCCAGTTTCAACCTTCTGCATATGGCTAGCCACTTAGCACCAAATTTACTGAATAAGAAATCCTTTCTCCATTGCTTCCTTTTGTCAGGTTTGTCAAAGATCAAATAGCTATAGGTATCTGGTCTTATTTCTGGGTTCTGTATTCTGTTCCATTGGTCTATGTGTCTGTTTTTGTATCCACCATACTGTTTTGGTTACTGTAGCCCTGTAGTATATTTTGAAGTTGGGTAGTGTGATGCCTCCAGCTTTATTCTTTTTGCTTATGATTGCATTGGCTATTTGGGCTCTTTTTTGTCCTATATGAATTTTAAAATAGTTTCTTCTAGTTCTGTGAAGAATCTCAATGGTAGGTTAATAGGAATAGCATTAAAACTATAAATTGCTTTGGTCAATATGGCCATTTTAATGATATCAATTCTTTCTATCCATGAGCATGGAATGTTTTTCCAATTATTTGTGTCATCTCTGATTTCTTCGAACAGTGGTTTGTAGGTCTCCTCATAGAGATCTTTCACCTCCCTAGTTAGCTGTATTCCTAGGTACTTGATTCTTTTTGTGGCAACTGTGAATGGGAGTTCATTCCTGATTTGGCTCTCCAGCTTGACTGTTGATGATGTACAGCAATGCTAGTGATTTTAGTGTTATGTAGTAATTTTTAAAGGGCGAAGTATATTTATACCAGAAACATTAAAGTGGACGGATACATCTTTTTGATAAAGGGCAGAGCAAATCATTCAAGAGGAAATCTTCATTCTGTCCTTAAAATAATCATATCAGAGGCTTATAGCCTTTTTTTTTTTGGAATGATGCAGAAAGGTCTTCTAAGAGTATTAGATGTCATCATATTTGATTCTTTAATCTGGGTTTTATTTTATTTTGCTTTCTTCAGGAAAAGCAGTTTTTTTAAGAACAAAAAATACTTAGCTGTTGCTTCTTGTCTCTTGGTTATCACTCCCTATAAGCCTAATTTTCTGGTATCTGAAGGAATAAAGTGGTTTTATAGTCTTTAAGGGATAATTTCAATGTGATAACCACAAACAGAAAAAAATAGTTTGGGTGCAGAGGCTCATGCTTGTAATCCCAGCACTTTGGGAGGCTGAGGCAGGTGGACTGCTGGAGGTCAGGAGTTTGAGACCAGTCTGGCTAACATGGTGAAACCCTGTCTCTACTGAAAAAATTAGCCAGGTGTGGTGGTGGGTGCCTGTAATCCCAGCCACTTGGGAGGCTGAAGCAGGAGAATTGCTTGAACCTGGGAGGCAGAGGGTGCAGTGAGCTGAGATTACACCACTGCACTCCAGCCTGGGCAATTGAGTGAGACCCTGTCTCAAAACAAAACAAAACAAAACAAAACAAAAAAACAAACCCATAAACATCTGGTCAGGTTCTATATGCAACTGTAAGATATAAAAGCAGGCATTTTAAGTGTGTTGTCCAGGAAACTGAGCTCAACTCTCACAAAATATTTATTCACAATGTTGATAAAATCTGAATTTCAGCTAAAGGAGGAGGAACAAAATTAACAATTGAGTGTTCAGACAGAGCAGTAGAGTTGTGGTTCTTGAGCTTTCCTTAATCTACGACTAAAGAGGAAGAGCCACCCCACTAGAGCACCACCAACTGATTTCTTGTGGTGGTTAAAGTTCTTAAAGGTCACCAGGTATGATCCTACAGAAAAGATTTGACTGAAACCTGGGTGGGATTGGAGACCATTATTCCAAGTGAAGTAACTCAGGAATGGAAAAGCAAACATCATATGTTCTCACTCATAAGTGGGAGCTGAGCTATGAGGATACAAAGGCATAAGAATGATACGATGGACTTGGGGACTCAAAGAAAGGGTGGGAGGGGGTGAGGGATAAAACACTACAAATTGGGTACAGTGTACACTGCTCAGGTGATAGATGCACCAAGATCTCAGAAATCACCACTAAGAACTTATTCATGTAACCAAACACCACCTGTTCCCCCAAAACCTACTGAAATAAATTAAAAAAAAAAAAAAGATTTGGCTGAGGTGAATGGAAGGTTTTAAAGGTGAAACATTTGAGGAAAAATTTAGTACAATGAGTATGTTTTTTCACTTTAACACGAAGGAAAAAAGTGGTTCCAAATATTAAACAAGAAGGCAGGGCTGGAGAGTAAAAAAGAGAAATAATTTGTTTTTAGCTTTATTCAGTAAACTCTCTATTACCACAAATGTGAAATTGCATTTTCACTCTTTGCATCTTTAACAAGCTCTTCTTCTGACTCAGCTTTTTCTTTTTCTTTTTCTTTTTTTTTTTTCTGGGGATGGCGGGGGCGGGAATAGCATACAAACCTTTTTAGAGCTCATATACACTCTTTTTCTTTTCTGCCGGTAGAGCTAGACTCTCAGTTTACAGCAATCTCAGGGCCAAGATAATTACTTTAATCTTAATTAACAAAATTATAAAATTACTTGTGAAATATCTAATTCCATTGAGCAATTACCACACTTGGAAGAAAGTAGGCATTCTTTCATCTTAGTAATTACTGCTATATTGAATTGAATAGGCTTACATATTCTTAGAAATTGTAATTAAAAATTCTTCCCCATAAGACTTCAAAATTTGATTACTGTTAGAAATCCCACAGAAAAGGACTTACTTTGAGATGAATATCCTTAAATGCGAAATTGTACAATTGTCAATTATTTTTGAAACTACGTCTATCACTGCAAAATCAGTTTTTAAAATCTCATAAAATATTTTATATTAAAGATGTCTTATTAGCTATGTCATATTTATAAGCCTGGTATTAAAATTGTTAAGTTCATGATTTTTACTACAGAAATTATCTAAACCTCAGGTCTTTCATTCACAAAACAGGGAAAAATAAAATCAATTCTGTAAAACTGATAGAAGGAATATATGTAAAGTGTTTAGCTCAGTGCCTGGCACATATAAGTAAGCAGCAGTAGCAGCAGCAGCAGCAGCAGCATGAGACAGTCTACTAAGATATGGGTTTAAATCCCAGCCCTGCCACCTGCTAGGTAAATGATAACTTCTCTGAGTATTCATTTCTCATTCATATGGATGCAATAGTTCTTATAATGCTCTTTTCCTAGTGCTTGCCATGAGTCCACCAACAAATAGTAATTACATCAACTGTCACACAGACTAAAGTGCATGTATTTTTGCATTTCTATTTCTACAATATGTTTTCAAAAAATCCAGATTTGTTTCTTTTCAAACATAACAATTTTTAATGCAACATTTACCGAAGTGATAGAAATACTGAAGTAAATTTCCTATCCTGCTTCTCAGGGTCCACAGAGGGCCCTCTTTCCAGCATCATCTCTCCTACTGCATTATCCAGAATCTTTACTCCCTTCTGACGGTTTCCTCCAGTCTTGTGTTGTTCATTCCTAGTTCTATGCTATTCTTCTCATTTAAATTTTAATGCTTATCGAATTGGCAATTAATTGTGTATTCTTCTTTGTTATGTTTCTAATATTTATTTTGTATCACATGCCATTTCTTTCTCTAAAATACTGTTGCTTGTAAATTTGGCAATTAATCATTGTACTGTTCTTTTTTTGGATCTCAACTGTTCATTTAATGCCTCATGCATTTATACCTTGACACTCTTACTAGATTGTAAGCAACAAGAGATCAGGATATTCGTCTCATGCAGCTGTGTAACCCTACAGTAGTTATAACAGTGTTTGTAAATATTAGGCAGCTATTATTAATATTTGTTATTAATCATATAAACATTAATAAATAACTATTTCAAATAAAATATTTAAATACAATTTAAGTAATTTTATTTTAAATAATTTTTTTATTTATTAATATTTGTTAATGTGATTGCTCTCTCACAGTTTTTTCATGTAATAAAAGTAGACATAAATTTTAAAACAAACTTATGACAGAGACTAGTTTTCAAAGGCAGAGGAAAGCTACTAAGTATCAAACATGCTATGGATTTTAACAAAATCCTGTATGTCCTATTTTGCTTCTCCACCAAGTGAGGTAGAAGTAGTTATGAAACTACTGATAACGGAACTAAAAGTATCACTTTTTGAGAAGCTTATCATTCTTTAATAGGAGGGAATTATTTGCCAGTAACACTTTTAGCCCTAAAAGGAAAATACAACATAGTAAATTAAGAACATGGTGACAATTTAGTCTGCCTTTGTGAAGTTTGCTTTAGGCTATGTAATCATCTCAGTAATTAAATGCAATCTGGCCTATTTGTATTTGATTTTTTCTCATATTTATGAGGCATGCCAAAGAAAAATGTTTCCATCCCACCAAGAAGTTATCAAACACATCTGCTTTTAAGCTAATTAAAAAGTGTACTTGTTGTTTTACAATTAACTTCCTATTTACAAAAGCTCTTAACTTGGCTAAAGTTTTCAATTTTGTGTCCATTCAGAAAACAATCAAACTCTCCACACTCTGTACTTCAGTTTTTTTTCCTATAAATGTCAGTCCTTAAAAATATAAGTCATTTTCAAAGTAATTTTCTCTCCCTGACTTATATTTGCCACATTAAGAGTATTATAATAATAAAAGAACAAGAGCTGCTATTTCAGTATCCATAGAGCAATCTTTTGTTATATTTTTTCTTCCAAATTCTCATTAATGTGGAAAAGTATTTTTAAAAATGGCATTCACAATAGAGAAATGATTTTGTACTTATTTAAAAACTGATATTTAAAGATAACATTTAATTTTGAACTCATATTTACTATTCAGGTATAAAATGTTTTTCTAAAGATCAGCATAACAGATGTGTTTATATAATTTAAACATATTTAAGTATTTACTTCAAGATTTATATCTATTATTGCAATTACATTTAAATTAAATTTTATATTAAAATGTCTGAAATATTTTCTTGTTCACCTTTTGAAGTGGTTTTCAACTATCTCCCCAATTTAGATAATTATCAGAATTTTGCTTATTTTGACTCAATATCCAAAATTTAAATAGTTCATGTAAAATTAATAATGATAACGTTAATACAAACCCAAGATTTTGTACACAGGTTACACAACCTATAATTACAGATGGACAGCTGCACTCTAATCAATTTCGTTATTTCCTCTTTCACATAAAGGAGGCTTATGTTTTTAAAACAATGGCATATAACATGACTAGAAAACTCAGCACACACTTCACAACTCACTAATCCATAATCCATTGATTTGACCTTTAATGGAAGTTTTTTCCTAATTCTAAATACAAATAATGAGCATAAAATGATGTACATTTAGCTGATAATAAACGACCTCTGCCTTCCCTAAAAGCACATTCTTTTCAAAGCAACAGACAGATCTTATTGATTCTGGACTATTTAAAGATGGCAATGACCCTCTGTAAAACAGCTAGAAGATTTTCTCTTACAGATGTCTTAAGATAGAGCAATAGAGGGTATAACAAATGCTTTAGAATACATTTAGGAAGACGTGATTAACTCACTTTAGGGATTCTGGTGAAGTTTTCCACAATAGTGGAAATCTGAAGTAAACAAAACTGTTTACTGTTTTGGTACTCAACATTTCCTAAATTCATTTGACCACACACTGTTTTAGTTAAGTAACAGTTATCGACAGCCCTTTGATTATACTTTGGAATGTGTTGTCAGGGAGATGGTGATTCTTCACTTAAAAATATCATTTACTATGAGTCAGGGTCTGCTAAGCATGTTAGAACAGTCACGCCACCTCCTACTGCTCATGAAGGCAGAGGTCTTTTCTGTCTTACCATTGCTCTATTCCCATTGCTCAGAAATAGTGCTTGTTACAGTGTCTGTTTTTGAGTGACTACCATGCTCTAGCAACTGTGCTAGGAGTTAATACAATAAAGATTAGTAAGGAGTATTTTCTACTTAAAAGCTTACAGTAGTGTGGAGAGGAGAACAAATAGATAAATAATTACAATGTAATGTAATCAATGTTTGAATAAAGTGCTTTGAGGGCACATGTGAAGGAATGATGAATTCCGCTGGGGCAAAAAGAGATAGATGATGTTAGAAATGAGCCTTTAATGATAAAAAGGGATGTGCCATGTGGACGAGGAAAGCACTGCTACTTACCTCCAGAGTACAGCCACACTGAAAAAGAATGAGCCTAAAAACCATCAACTCCCATAAAAACAATGGTTTCTCAGTGATTTTCTCCTAACATAGGAGTGCTCCACAAATGGATAAATGAATTTTGGTTGAGACTGTGATTGCCTTGGTCATCCCATAGTCTGAATCCCATTCCAACATTTCCAGAGAACATTCCAGATTATAAATTCCAGACTACAAATGGAATAACACAGAAAAATTTATTGTGGATTGAGGCAGTAAGGGGAGGGAGGGTTGAATCAGATTTTATAGAGGTCCCAGGCCTGCTTAAAGTATTTTTCTATCATCTTGGATAATATGAGCTCTAAGATTCTTTCCCCTACTTTTTCTCTCAAGGTTGTGATATAATCCTAAAAATATGTATATAATTTTTCTTGCTCTGAGAAAAAGTAGGGCATATTAGATGTCTCTTTTCTTTTTTGCGATTCTCAATAAGATAATTTTTCTGAGTAACAAATATGAGCCAGGTACTACATTATATCCCTTAAACATATAAACATATAATTCTTAAAATAGTTCTGTGATATATGTTTTAATACCCAAATTTCATAGATAAGGAAAGGAGGCTCAAGAAATCATACACCAAGCCCAGCCTGCAAATTCAGCATAGCCACATCTTGTTTTATTGCTCTTTACTTTAGTGTACTCACAGATACTTTTTTATTTTTTTTTTTAACAAATTGAACAGAGTTGTGGCAACCCTGCATCTAGCAAATCTATCCATGACATAGTCCCAACGGCATATGCTCACTGTGTCTCCGTCACATTTTACTAATTCTTGCGATATTTCAAACGTTTTCATTCTTATTGCATGTTATGATTATTTGTCGGCCGTCACCTTTGATGTTACTATGATAACTGTCTTGGGGTGCCACAAACTGCACCCATATAAGTTGGTAAATTTAATCAATAAATGTTGTGCTTTCTGACCGCTACACCAACTGGTGGTTCCCCTGTCCCTCTCCCTTCCTTTGGGCTTCCCTATTCCCTGAGACACAACAATACTGATATTAGGCCAATGAAAAACCCTACAATGGCCTCCAACTGTTCAAGAGAAAGAAGAGGCTCACGCCTCTGACTTTAAATCAAAAGGTAGAAATGATTAAGCTTAGTGAGGAAGACATGTTGAAAGCTGAAATAGGCCAAAAGCGAGGTCTCTTCCTCCAAATGGTTAGCCAAGTTGTGAATGCAAAGAAAAAGTTCTTAAAGGAAATTAAAAGTGCTTCTCCAGTGAACACATGGATGATACGAAAGCTTACATGGTTTGGCTTTGAGGTTCCACTGAAATCTCATCTCCAATTGCAATCCCCCATGTGTCGAGGGAGGGACCTGTAACGATTGGATCATGGGGCCAGTTTCCCCCATGATGTTCTCCTGAGAGCGAGTGAGTTCTCATGAAATCTCATGGTTTTATAAGTGTTTGGAAGTTCCTCCTTCATTTCTCTCTCTCCTGTTGCCTTGTGAGGAAGTTGCCTGCTTCAGCTTCCACCATGATTTTAAGTTTCCTCAGGCCTCCCCAGCCATGCAAACTGTGAGTCAATGAAACCTCTTTTGTTTAATAAATTACCCAGTCTCTGGCAGTATCTTTATAGCAGTGTGAAAACACTAATACAAAAGCAAAATAGCCTTATTGCTGATATGGAAAAAGTTTGAGTGGCCTGGATAGATCACAACAGCCACAACATTTCCTTAAGCGAAAGCCTAATCCAGAGCAAAGCCCTATTTCTTCAATTCCATGAAGGCTAGAAGAGTTTGAAGCTAGAAGAGGTTGTTTCATGAGGTTTAAAGAAAGAAGTCATCTCTGTACTGTAAAAGTGCAAGATGAAGCAAAGCAGCAAGAACTGATGTAGAAGCTGCAGCAAGGTATATAGATGATCTAGCTAAGAACATTGATGAAGGTGGCTACACTAAGCAACAGACTTTCAGTGTAGAAGAAACAGCCTTACATAGGAAGAAAATGTCACCTAGGACTTTCATTGCTAGAGAAATGTCAATGCTTGGCTTTAAGGCTTCACAGGGTATACTAACTCTCTGATTAGGGGCCAATGCAGCTGATGACTTGAAGTTGAAGCCAAAGCTCATTGACCATTCAAAAAATTCTAGGGCCCTTAAGTGTTATCCTAAATCTAGTCTGCCTGTGCTCTAAAAATGGGACAATCAAGCCTAGTGACAGCATATTTGTTTACAGCATAGTTTGTTGAATATTTTAAGCCTACTATTGAGACCTACTACTCAGAAAAAAAGGTTTTTAAAATATTACTGCCCATTGACAAGGCACTTGGTCACTGAGGGGCTTTGGTTGGAGATGTACAAGATGAATATCGTTTTCATGCCTGTGAACACAACAGCCATTCTGTAGCCCACACATCAAGGAGTTATTTCAACTTTCAATTTTGTTATTTAAGAAACACATTTTGTAATGCTATAGCTAGTGATTTCTCTGATGGATCTGGGCAAAATAAATCAAAAACCTTTTGGAAAGGATTCAACATTCCCAATACCATTAAGAACATTTGTGATTCATGGAAGGATGTCAAAATATCAACATGAACAGGAGTTTAGAAGAAGTTGATTTCAACCCTCATGGATGACTTTCAGGAGTTAAAGATTTCAGTGGAGGAAATCACTGCAGATATGGTGGAAATCTCATAATAAAACTTTTGAGGATGAGGAGTTGCTTCTTATGAACAAAGAAAATAGTTTCTTGACATGGAATTTCCTCCTGGTGAAGATGCTGTGAACATTATTAAAATGACAACAAAGCATTCAGAATATTCCATAAACTTAATTGATAAAGCTGCTGCAGGGTTTGAGAGGATTGACTCCAATTTTGAAAGAAGTTCTATGGGAAAATGCTATCAAACAGCATCACATACTGCTGAGAAATCTTTTGTGAAGGGAAGAGTCAATTGATGTGGCAAAACTTCATTGTTTTCTTGTTTTAAGAAAGTGCTACAGCCACTCCAACCTTCAGCAGCCACCAACATCAAGGTAAGACCCTTCATCAGCAAAAAGATTCTAACTTGTTGAAGTTTCACATGACCATTAACATTTTAGCAATAAAGTAGTTTTAAATTAAGGTGTGTTCATTTCTTCAACATAATGCTATTGCACACTTAACAGACTTCTGTATAGTGTAAACTGGGAAACCAAAACATTCATGTGACTTGCTTTATTGTGATGTTCACTGTATTGTAGTGGTCTGGAACTGAACCCACAGTATCTCTGATGCATATATGTATTCAAGAAAAATATACCTATTTAATGACTACTCTATAACAGGCACGATTTCTAGGAGCTGATACAGCACTGATCAAGAGTAAAAAAAAGTCTCTGCCCTCATGGAGTTTACATTCTCCTGTAGTTAAGCAGAGTATGTAAAGAAAATATTTGTGGATAATGGTAAGTATTATGAATAAAATAAAGCTTAGTCATAAGAGAGAGATGGACTAGAAACATTATAGACAGTATGGTTGGGGAAAGCCTCTGTGAGAAGTTGACACATGAGCTGACAGCTCAATGATGAAAAGGATCCAGCCACCCAAAGATTAAAGGTAAAAGCACTGACAGTGGAGAGAGCCTGCAGGGAAGGCATTAAGTTGGATATAAGCCTGGTGTGTTTAACAGAAAGGATGTTAGCATGGCTTAAGCCTAGCGAATAAGGGGATCAAATGTGTTCTGAAAGTTAGGCAGGGGCAAATTCATTTGGGGTCTTGAAGGAGTCTTTGAAGGTTTTAAGGAAGGGGTAGTAATAAGATTAAATTTATACTTTATCTTACTTTGGCTTCGGTGTGAGGAAAAAAATTGTAGTGTTAAAGTGGAAGCTGAAAGACAGGTTAGGAAGATAGTGTAGAAGTCCAGGATGAAGACGCTGGTAGTGCATAGCATTGAAAACAAAGAGATGAGGTCAGAAATGGAATATCTTTCATTGATAGAGCCAACAGGACCATCTGATAGAATACACGGGCACAGAGAAAGTTATTGGAGGAGTGGTGAAGGACAGGAATGAATGAAAAATTACTCCTAGGTGGAGTTCTACTTCTAGTTTGGAGGAGTAAACGCCTCATAAATGGAATCTCCTACAGATAGCAATCATAAAATCTGAACAAAATAGAGGTTACAACAATGTGAATGTTCTGGGAGTAAACAAAAATAGACTCATTTTGGAGGTGAGCAAAATTTGCAGGAATTGGTGAGTTACCCATTTTTGAGCATTTGGATTGAGTACAACTGAAGTCCCTAGCAATGGTGCAAGGTGACTAAGACCCTGTCTGATAAGCTACAAATGAATCTATATGGTTTCAAGGTTTCTATGTTTTACATAAAGTGGTACACTATTAACTCTATGTAAACTGAAATTTAAGGATGTATAAAATAATCCCTATATAACCACTAAAAATATGCTGCAAAAATACATAGCAAAAATCTAATATATAAATTAAAATGAAATTCTAAAAAAATTCAAAAAATTAAAAAAAAAAGAATGAAAGGGAGAATAGAGCACGAACCAGAAATAAACAGAGTAGACACACAGAAACAAATAAATATTAAAATTTTAGAGCTGAATCCAATCACATCAATAATTATAATCAACATCGATAAACTAAACCTTCTAATTGGAAGGCAGAGATCAAAATAGATTAAAAAGCAATACCCACTAGGGTGCAGTGGCATGTACCTATAACCCCAGCTACTTGAGAGGCTGAGGCAGGAGGTTTGTCTGAGCTCAGGAGTCTGAGGCCAGACAGGGCAACATAGCAGGGCCCTGTCTCCAAAAAAAAAAAAAAAAAAAAGCAATACTCAACTATATGCTGTGTGTTCACAAAATGCACTAAAAATATAGACACAGATGAGTGGAAAATAAATGAATAGAAAAGCATACAAATAATAAACAGAAGATGCCAGAGTAGCTATATATGTCAGGCAAAGTTTGCTTTAAAATAAGTACCATTACCAGAAATAAGGAGAGATATTTAATAACGAGAAAGAGTTTAATTATTGAAGAAACATAATATTCACAGATGTGTACTTAGTAACAGAGCCTAAATATATGATGCAAAATTGACAGAATCATAGGAATAAATAATCTCACAATCATATTAGAATATTTTAACATCTCTCTTTCAATAGGTAGAATACAAGTAGACAAACATATTAGTAAAGAAACAGTTTGAAACACACTATCAACCATGTTGACCTAATTTAAATTTATAGAACACTATGCTCAATGAGTGAAAAATGTACGTTATTTTCCAGTGAACATGGTATGTGTATTAGTCCATTCTTGCACTACTATAAAGAAATACCTGAGACTGGGTAATTTATGAAGAAAAGAGGGTTAAGTGGTTCACAGTTCTGCAGGCTATATAGGAAATATAGCAGCTTCTCCTTCTGGGGAGGTCTCAGGAAACTTACAATCATGGCAGACAGTGAAGGGGAAGCAGACATGTCTTACACAAATGGAGCAGAAGGAAGAGAGAGAGGGGGGAGGTGCTATACACTTTTAAACAACCAGATCTCATTAGAACTCTATCAGAGGAATAGCACCAAAGGGGGAAACCCACCCCCACGATCCAATTACCTCCCACTGAGCCCAACCTCCAACACAGGGGATTATAATTCAACATTAGATTTGGGCAGGGACACAGATCCAAATCATATCAGTATGTTTGACAAGATATGCCATATATACTGTGTCCTAAAACAATCTTCAAATTTAAAAGAATTGAAATTATACGGAGTATGTTCTCTGACTACAATGAATTTGAAGTATAAATCAATAACAAGATCTCTATGAACACTCCAAATATCAGAAAATTAAACAACATACTTCTAAATAATACATAGGTTACAAAAGAAAAGTAAAAGTAAGAAGAAATTTAAAAGTATCATTTGAAACTCAATGATAATGGAAGTAAAACATAAATATTGTGGGATGCAGTTAAGGCAATGTGTAGAAGGAAACTTACAGCTTTACATATTTATATTTTGTAAAAAGTAGAAAGATATAAAACCAATGACCTAAGCTTGTACCTCAAAAAATTAGAAAAAACAGTAAGCTTCATGTAAGTAGAAAAAGAAAATAATAACGATAAGAGAAGAAATCACAAGGAATTATCTGGTAGAGAATTTGCTAATTTAGCTGGTTCCATGTCTAGCATGGTTTTGCAAATTTCTCAGGAAGGGAGTTCATGTTCTGTGTTTGTATATATGTACATGTTATGTGGAGGAGATACCAAGATCTAGAATGAATGAAAGGTCTCATTTTCTTTCCAGCGAGTTTGCTCATGTGGCAAGAAAAATACCTTTAATTATTTGAATTTGTTGGTAAATCGAAAGTAAACCACTTTTTATTTGATTTGGAAAATCTTTACAACAACTTAAAAAATGTTTTTAAACATTACAACTTTACTGTAACACTTAAGTTTTCATCAATGATCACATATATAGTTGAAGCTCTACTCTAGTACCAAAAAGAAGGGAGGAAAAAAGGCAGGAAGGAGAAGTAAGGGAGTGAGGGAAAAAGGAGAGAATTACAAAACGCACTTTCCCTTATGTTTTGAAAACACAATCCTTTCCTTCTAGGTAAAGAAATACATAAACATCTGTTCCCAGAAGTAAGCCTTTCAGACCTACACAGTGTTCAGCTGAAGTGCGTGGTGGAGATAGGCCCATCCATCAATGACTGGGAGCAAGAGAGAAAATAATAAGCTAAGACATTTTCTGGATTCAATTAATCCCATATTTGCCTACAAAAAGAGGTACAGATAAGCTAAATAAAGTCTCTGCTTTTCTGGAGGGAAGGATATGCTATTTTCCCCCATTTAATACATCTGTGTCTATACGATGATATAAAATAGTTAAAATAGGAAGGTGAGCCTTAGTCATCTTGGTATGCTGCATATTATTAAAGAATACCTAGAATGGGCTGTTAGTCTCCAGCAGAAAGCTGCTGGTAGCAAAAGTAGTAGTTGTACTGTTTAATACATATCCCCAGGGAAAATAAGCCAATTAGAGAATAACTTCTCGAACGAGGTACATAACTTAAGCCTAGGTTTGCTCTGTCTAATCAAATACAAATTTAAATGCAAGGGAGACAGCATTTAAAGACAGACGATGTATTCCATACTTCTTTCCTTTAACTTGGAAAACCATACACTAAAATTGTATTGCCAATTGTCTTAGTGTTTTAGCTACTTCATAGTTGTAAATTAGGATATCATTGGTATCATTTACATATAGAAATTTCAAATAGGGAAAAGGATGTTTTAGTAGTACCTGAATTTTTCATAAATGTTTGAAACTGAAAAACAAAAGGGACTCTAAATTTAAATCTCAATAAAATAATCAGAAAATTTTCCAAAATAAATGTTTCAAATGATGTTTTGGATTCCAATTTTCACCAAATAAAATACTTTAAAGGAAAAAGCATACCAAAGGATATTAATTTAAATGTTTGGCAATGAAAGCTAAGTTATCATTTTCTTTTTATTCTATGCCATATAATTATCCTAATTTTTGGAGTATTGCACTTCTTATAATTTATCTCAGCTGGGATGAGAGCAAAACTCTAGTGGATGCTCTGCAATTTTACATTTAGTTGTCTACCAGGAGCATTTTAAAAATCATTTTTTAAAATGTGCTAAAATGTGTTTTGAGACGCAGCTTCCACTACTGCTCTAAGTTAACTGTTTAAGGTGTTGTACAGGGAAAAATAATCTATTCCAATTGCTATCTTTCACTTTAGGGTAACTGGACAAATTATATTGATTAAATACAATTTAAAACCAGTCAGTCATATTGGCAGGGTTAGTCTAGAGAGGTTGTAAAAAAGCAGCTTCTCAGAAAGAATGTAGCTCATAATTACTGAATAGGACTCCGAAAGTGCTAGCTCTGGATAACCAACAAATACAACTATAACAGGAAATAATTTCCAATGGAATGTTCAACTGTGGCCTGGGAGGTCATTAATAACCACGATATGTCCTACTTGGACCTTCCTTTTGAATACTGCTAACTCAGTTGAGTTTTTAACTTCTGTACCTCAAAACATCTTTGGTCTAGGCTTGATACCATTCTTATTTTGAAATTATCTAGGGCAAAAAAAGTCCCATTTATTCAAAGACCTGACTTCAATTTTTCCTTTCTAATTGCTTCAGGTTTCACGGCAGCTTTGATCTGCCATTTGTACTGTTAGCATGGTTCTTATGCACAACCCTTGGGATTGAGTATGTTTTGCAAATCATAATTTTTCTCATGTTAGAAGATTAGTATGGTGCAGCTACTTTGTATTATATATCATTCCTAGTAGCATTTAGAGTACTACTCCATAATCAAATAAATTAATATTTCTGCAAAAATAAATGTATAAATATTGACTCTAAGTGGGATAAAGGCAAAACACACACACACACACACACACACACACACAGGCTCAAGTTAGGTTTTACCACCAAATGTTTCCTATAGGCATATTCAAAAATTTACATACTTCAGGGCTAAAGGGATTAGAGATCTGTAACAAAAGTAAAACTCTTACCCGTTTTTGGTCCAAGTGCTTGAATAAATGCCACAATTCCTTATTTAATTTTCAATAATAATTCTCAGTTGCCTTATTACAGTACTAGCAAGTAAACATAAATATTTTCTTTTGCTTTCGTTTTTATGAATGATTAAAGCATGATCTTATCAGTCTCTGTGAATTCTTCTAAATAAAATTAATAAAAACATTGCATACAAAATACAAATATGGTATTTGTAGAAAAGTTTATTTTTATTCATTTATAATAGAAAATCTAAGAGAAACAGTGTGCTTGTGATACCTTCTACCAAGCAGACTGCTATTGTTCTTACGTTTCCCCTATATATAAATTTACCTCCACTATTGACCAAACTCATATTAATGAAAGTAGCATTACATGTGTGGTATTGCTCACAAATGAGATAGAAACAAAAACTCAATTCAGTTGTACAGAAAACTAATTTTCAAAATTAGCATATATATTTGAAGAAAATTTTGTAAGAAATAACTTTCTGATGACTTGGTATGACAATCAATGCCAGAGACAGTTTTCAATTAATATATGTAAATTTCCTTATTTCACTTCTTTAATATTTTAAGCGTAGTGCTCATAAGAATCGAGTGACTAGAAATTACCCTTCTGAATTACTTTTATTTTCCATGTTTCCAATATTCTTATTTATTTATATACACATACTTCATGCATCTACAATGATTATTTACCTACAAACACCCATGTAAATATTAACACACATGTATAATATTCTTTTAAGCAAAGCTTAAGTATGGAACTAAATAGCAAAGCAAGGTAAACTTGTAGAATGTACAACAAATTTGTAAATCTTTAACCATCTTCATTATTCAGTCTTTCTGAATTATGTCTCTCTCTTTTAGATAACTTCCTTTATACCTATAATAACAGTCGCATAATTACAAATTCCAATTCTTCTATATGTACAGCATGAAACTCAAGTAATGAAGGAAAGAAGACTAGGTATACTCTTACAGTGAGTTATTATCTCTAATAACCTTTGAGCTATATGGCCTTCTTCTTCTTTTTTTTTTTTTTTGAGACCAAGTCTGGCTATGTCACCCAAGCTGGAGTGCAGTGGCACGGTCTCAACTCACTGCAACCTCTGCCTCCTGGGTTCAAGTGATTCTCCTGCTTCAGCATCCCAAGTAGCAGGGATCACAGGCATGTGCCATCAAGCCCAGCGAATTTTTGTATTTTTAGTAGAGACGGGGTTTCACCATGTTGGCCAGGCTGGTCTCGAACTTTTGACCTCAAGTGATCTGCCCGTCTTGGCCTCCCAAAGTGCTGGGATTGCAGGCGTGAACCACCACACCCAGACTGCAAGGCCTTCTTACGGCATACGACAAGTGATTTAAGAATTTCCAGGTAAGTATGAAGAAATAAAACCATTACTACTCTTCAATCTGGCATTTTTGTATAGCAGCGATATTAAGAAAATAACAGCACATACATTGTTAACATAAAATGTAAAAAAAGGAGATAATATAATTTGAAATTCTTCAAAGAAATATAAAATCTAGGACTTAAAAAGTGGTGCTTCCTTTATTACTTTGATAAAAACAAAATTTTCCAAAAAATATTCTTGAAGATCTATTATGCTCAAGATACCTATTAGTGCAAGGTACTTACTAGCTGACTTTTGTTTTCAGAAAGTGTATAATCTCTAAAATAGCCTTATTTTAGCATTATTTAAGTTTCCCCATTCCAGTCTCCCACTTCACAAGAATCTGTTCGGATGAACTTGAGACTTCTATCTAGCCCTGATACCTCTGACAGATAACATTTAGTGCCTTTTCTCTGCAGGCATCGATTCTCTAATTGTTTATTCAAGTATTTTAGCAAACATTGCAATTCTACTAGTTTCCCGTTTGGGAAAGAACAGGAATATCTACTTTACTGAATTTAGGTTCTTTAAAAATTTTGTCCTTGTATTTTCTTGTGTCTGGCTCCAAATGGATTAAAGTCTCCAAAGAAAAAGAAAGTGTTAAGGCCCTTATTTTTGCCTTTGAGAAATTAGAAAGAATCCAAATACATCTACCCTGAGTGTCAAGTGCATTAATTTTTATAGAAAAGGTATTAGCACAGAATAGGTCTTAAGTCTGCCACTTCCTGGGTATTTATTGCACTGGGAGGGATTGCTTTATTGCACCTAGAGAATAAGTATACATGAATGAGAAGTGATGAATGGACTCATCTAATATGCTCATAAGTTTCAAAAATCAAAAAGTAAATATTCAAAATAATCTTAGAAAAACTATTGTACAAATATATGTTCTAAAACAAAAACTGTATATCAGAGAGTACTGGGTGCTATTTGTGTACACACACACACATACATACACGCAAATACCCTACAAAAGACATAAACCATAGAAATGACCAGAGGACAGGTTATAGATTAGAAAAAACTGTAATGTTAGCCACAAAAACTACTAAAGTGAGGGAACTAAGAGAGAATAATAAAATTAGTATACTCAGCTAGCAGTTGAGCCATTTATAAAAGGACCACTTTATCTGTGCTCCTTTCTTTTGCAGAATCCAATAAACTGCCATTATATTCCTTTTAAATGGTTCCATTACAAGGATTCTATCACAGCAGACTAATCTCTTGATAATTATAATAAATGCTTGCAATCAAAGTAGGAACCATTTAAAATAGGAAGGAGAAAAGCTGTTTTCCATCAAACTCACAGTTGTTCTGTGACCTTTGAAGCATTCAGCCATAATACAACTTTCTGTCTAATCTTGTTAAAAAAATTTAAGAAAATACTAGATCAATGATCATTATTATTGAGGTATTTTAGCATTTTCTTGGTTTCAGAATTTTAAATTTTTAACAGTAAGAAAGAGAGAGACATTTTTGCCTAGAATACAACTTTGTAAAATTTAAATAATAAAGGATTTGATTAGACATGTAATATTTCCTTAGGGGAAAAAGCAATGGTTATTTTAGAAAACTGTATAATGATGAGCTATTCACAATGCTTATGGGTTTAAGGAAGTATTATTTCCCTAGAAGACAGCAACACTCAACAAAGAAGCTGGGACTGAATTTACTTGAATAAACAATGCTTTCCAGAGATCATATAAGTGCCACAGGCTGATAAAATTACGGGAAATGACTATGAATGATCAGAATGGCTTTCATCTGCATTTTGTTAGACCAAGAATTGATTTCACTTTTCAGCTGTGAACAGCAAGAGGCCAGCTGTGGTCAGAGTGGGAGCAAACTGTGAACCAGGGTTACATTCAAGGAGGAACTGTTTACCAAAAGAAAAAAAAAAAAAAAAAAGGAACCCGCCAGACTTTTCAAGAAGTCTTAGCAAAAAATCTACTCTTTCTAAACGTTTAGAGAAATATATGTAGGGGTTTCCACAAACTGTCAAAAGTGGAGGATCTAATTTAAGACAAAATGAAATCTTTGTGCTCAGTTGTGGGAATAAATAGAATTATGAGGAGAAAATAAACACAGAGAAGGAAAATATAAAATACAATGCCTTCAAGGCAGAAACAACTACATTTTACTTGGTATTCCCAGATGTGCTAAGAGGAAATTTATGACGGCACACTGAAAAGCAAGATTCCCTTTGTGAAACCTTTCACATTTATTTAAGCACAATCACTGAAAATGACCTTTATCCAAACTCTTCACGGCAGTCTTAAAATGATCTAAAATGACTGCCAGATATTCTTTAAATAACATTACTTAACTAAAAGTCATTACCCAGGAGAAATATTAAAGTACTGGCAAGTAAATACAGATCTATGTTGAGCAAAATATAACATAGGCTTAATAAAAAAATTGATAACATATTAAATATCTTTGCCAAAAAAGCTAACATACAATGTAAATTATCTTAGTTTTTCAGAATTTGTATGGTTTTCACATTCAAGGTATCTTATTTGCCTCTTAATGTAGAGAACCATCACAGAATCTAAAAAATAATAATGGTGCTTAACACTACAAATTGTATGAAAAAGTGTTATACCCAAAGGCTTTCCAAGACATGTTGTAACTAAATAACTTTCTATTTTCGCCAAATGGAATAAATTTCTTTACATAATTATTCCACCTATTGTCAAAATGAGTACATAAGATTTGGCCATCTCTCTTTTCTCTTTTTATTTATACTCGAAGTTAAGATCAAAGGTTACCTAGTAGTTTGGGAATAGACAGAGGGGAAAAGCACAGGTCAGGAATAATTGATAGTTGATTAAAAAGATGTGTACTTGTGGATTTGGAAATTTAAAAAAATTCTATCATTTCATAATGCATTTCTGTTTCAGTTAGCAAAAACTGGACACACTCTAGGGGGAAAGATTTTCCTCTATTAAGAGGATGATTAGTTCAGTAAATCATGGCTTTCAGATGATGATGATTACTATATCTCCTTGCAGGGAAAAGGAGAAGGGGATAGGAGGTTCATTTCACCACAAAGTAATTATGCTGAGCCAGAGCGTTACCATTTATCATGGCTGAAAGATGACACTCACTGTTAGCCAAGGGAAACTGCTACTCAAATGCTCCCATCTAGATCAATACACCATGCTTTTTTTATTTTCCTAGCAAAAAGTAATTATACAACAGGAACTTCACAATCAATACCTTTTCAGGCTAACTTAAAGTCGGCTATGTAGGCATGAAGGTATGGTACTGTCAGCTGTCACTGAAGTCTAGCCCATTAAATCCAAATTAAGCCTGTTTTCCTGTGCTGTTAATCAAATCTTTTCTAGTGTTATTTCAAATCCTCAATACTGGTTTCTGACAAATAAGAAAGTGTTGTCAGTTTTTGGTTTTCGTTTTTGTTTTTGGTAATAAAGCATATCAAATTACTATTGACCATGTAACAACATAGAATAGGTGCCATTAATTAATCCATTAGTAATTTTCAAGGAAATAAAAAGAAAAAAAATGAAAAAAATCAATTCGCAAGAAAAAAATCAATGTCCCTACTCAATGAAAACTAAAATACTTCTGGAAGCATGTGTCTTAACCTTCCAGTTGAGGCTCTGACCTTCTTTGAATATCCAAGACCCATAAACAGCACATCTATAATTCTGAAATGTGAAATTGAATTTTTCTCAAGATAAACAATCCTTCTAGTTAGGGAGGTAGAATATATATGATTATACACACACGTATTTTACATACAGGGATAAAAATAGTTGTTACAATCATTTAGAAATCTATCCAAATGTCAATTTGACAACTGCTTTCTATAAGATAGAGCTTAGTCTTATAAACCAATCTAATATATCAGAAAAGGTTAAAGGGCATAAAAAAATCACTACTTCAGTGAAAAAAATTTTGACATCCAATTTTCAAGCTGATTTATCAGTGGAAAGCTAAAATTGATAGGTTGCCATTACTGGGGAGCAGCCTGTCTAAGAAAGCTGTTACAAAACCTCTCGTTTTGATTTAGCCACATTAATCAATACAAACCTATACTGTTTCAATTTTTAAAACATTGATCTTCTGCTATAAGCTTAGGGCAGCCACATTTATCAACAATCATAAAAAACTCGATATTTTTAAAACACATTTAGAAAATAAAATGATCAAATGAAATTCAGGTTTGTTTGCCTTGATGGTTAATCATGGTTACAAACTAATTGTTTAATCTAGTTAACCAAAACATTGAATTTTAAATAATACTTTGGGAAATAACTACTACTTTTCATTTTGCCTGTTCTCAATTTTTAACTAGGTCAACATTATCTTACAGGATTAGATAATCCTATTTTATAATGAGTTATTCTAAATATTTAGAATTAAAAAGAGAAAAATTTTGGAGTAAGTGATTATTTAACATACAAAGTACCTCCATTTGTTAACTAACAGCTGAAAGTGACATTAAGCATTAATAAAGCATTTTTCAAGAATTTCAGACTATGTAGGAAAAATATTTTGGGGACAGAGAACATTTAATTGTTTCTTAACTCACAAATGTATGGATGAAAATTCTGTTAATAAGAATTTTGCTCAAGTCATCCATAATGTACTGGAGAGTTTAAAGGAGAATATCAATATATTTTGCAAACAAAGTGTAAGTATTTGTTGCCATGCTATTAGTATTTAATTGTGAGTACCATTAAGAATCTAGAGAAAATAAACAGAAGAAAATGCTATTATGGAATAATCATGGCCTTTAAAAAGTCTTCCAAATTGACAGCATTCGACTTCAAATTGTATATTTTATTTTTAACATATTTATGTTATCTACTTATAAACATTATAGGTTTTCTATTATATATTTAGAAAATGTGTATTTTAATTAAAACCTGGCACATTAATGTAATTACATGAAATACCATTATATTTACTGTGAATCTCTGTAGAAAATTATATAAAACATTACAAGAAAATGGACGGGATGGGGAAACAATGTAAATCAGTGATGGTAAATGTTATTTATTCAGCTCCACCTTCCACACGTGCATGGCACTATGGTGAACCTTATATAAAGCCAGTCCCTGTCCAGTCAGTATGAAACAGAGAACAGCAATAGAGATTTTATTGCATTAGGCACATACTAAAGACAAAACATTTCCAGTTAACATGTTTTATTTTTTTTAATTATTATTACTTTTAGAGACAGGATCTTTCTTTGTCACCTAGGTTGGAGTGCAGTGATCGTGGCTCACTGCAGCCTCCTACTCTGGGGCCCAAGCCTGTCTCCTACCTCAGCCTCCCAAGTAGCTGGTACTATAGGAACACACCACCATACCTGACTAATTTTCATTTTTATTTTTTGTAGAGACAAGGGCCTTGCTATGTTGCCTAGGCTGGTTTAGAACTTCTGGCTTCCAGTAATCCTCCACTCTGGACTCCAAAGCTTTGGAATTACAGGAATGTGCCACCATTCCTGGCCCAACTAATATGTTAAATAAAATAAAATATTAATTTCTTAATGTCATAAATTGAGAAATGTATGATTTATATTGTTTAACCAGGTAGAAGCAAAATGCTTAAAAAGAAAAAAGCAAGGCAAAAAACTAATTATAAAAAACTGTAATTTGAAAACAAAAATTTTAAAACCTTTACCTCATAGAATAATCAAAACAAAGTACTCTATAAATAATACATACAGAAACTCAAGCCAACCTTCACTTACTGAAGTATAAAAAAGCTGAACTTTGGGAGGCCGAGACAGGCGGATAACAAGGTCAGGAGATCGAGACCATCCTGGCTGACACAGTGAATCCCCGTCTCTACTAAAAAATACAAAAAAACTAGCTGGGCGTGGTGGTGGGCACCTGTAGTCCCACCTACTTGGGAGGCTGAGGCAGGAGAATGGCATGAACCTGGGAGGCAGAGCTTGAAGTGAGCCGAGATCACGCCACTGCACTCCAACCTGGGCGACAGAGTGAGACTCCGTCTCAAAATAAATAAATAAAATAAAATAAAATAAATAAAATAAAATAAAAAAGCTGAACTATTTTAGAACTTACTAAAATTTTAATGTAGCAGAGACTAAAAAAGGTTTTCCTGAAGAACAAAACTATCACCAGTAGAAGGAAAAAATGTAGTACTATAAATGCAGTGTTTAAAACACAGGACATCTGAGCCAACAGTAGCAGGAGTATACTTTCGGAAAAGAAAGGTAACATCAAAAAGTAGATAATATTTTCAGACTGAATCCTGTTTGGTGATCCTCAGCTGAACTCATAATTAACAACGGGAATGGTGCAATATCATATTCTTAATCTTTCCAGAAAAAGTAGTCCATTTGCAAAATGAAGATGACTGAAAATAAGTAATTAAAAAACAGGCCGGGGGCGGTGGCTCACGCTTGTAATCCTAGCACTTTGGGAGGCCAAGGTGGGTGGATCACCTGAGGTCAGGAGTTCAAGACCAGCCTGGCCAACATGGTGAAACCCCATCTCTACAAAAAATAGAAAAATTAGCCGGGCATGATGGCTGGTGCCTGTAATTCTAGCTACTTGGGAGGCTGAGGCACAAGAATCGCTGGAACCTGGGAGGCAGAGGTTGCAGTGAGCCAAGATCGTACCACTGCACTCCAGCCTGGGTGACAGAGGGAGACTGACTCCGTCTCAAAAAAAAGAAAAAATTTTACTCAAAGTTCTAAATGCTGATGGGATGCATTTTAAAAACTGCTTTGTAAAAAGGCCTAAGTAAGACAGCTTTGACAAGAGAAGGTTGTAATCCGCTGAAGAAATAATCACTCCTCTGATTACATACATATAAAGGACTTTTGGAGATATATTACTCTCACATACTTCAAAGGTACTACTTAATGTCTCAGAGATGAAATTTACCGGTTAGCAATTTTTGCTAAAGGTAGAGAGAATCCATTTAGGTATAAAAGTTTAGGATAAGTAAATACTCTTTAGAATATTACAACTGATTCAGTAACAGGACACTGATACAATATTAGCATCTGAAAATTAATATTCATATTGTTCATGTTTTTCTTCCAATTTTCTAACCTTTTCCTTGGTGTCTTAGTGACTTCTGCATGCTACCTCACTCAGTATGGGTGTGACTGGGCCTTGGTATTAGAATCTATTTCCTTTTCAATTTTTCTTTTAATTAGTTCTAGAAATCACTTGGGCCTCTATACTGGATTCACCTTTCGAGATTGACTCTCTGTTGGCCAGCCAGTCATATGCCAATATCTATCTGCTTGGCTTGTTCATCACTATCCCAAACACAGAAGAAACTCAACATTTACTGTAAACATAAAAATATGTTTAAATATACTCATACACACAAATGTGCATTTTTTTCCTGAAATTCTTTTCCTTACTTGTCTTTAAAAATACTGATAAAAATTTTACCAACATTATTCCTGTCATCGAGGTCAAATTTCATGAATAATTTTGGTTATTGTTCATTTTCCTAACTTTTGTATTATATACTACATCCTTCCATGTATTTCCCAGCAGTACAGCTATGTCCAACAGATCCTGTGGACTAACTGCTGTCTCTGGGCTAGGAGGATGCCTGCACGAGGACCAGTCACATCGCTTGGTTATGCCTGACCCTCTCACCCACAATGGTCTCTTATTGCTTTTCTTCTCAGTCTAAAAGTTGTATTTTGGATTATCTCTGCCTTGAGTTGATCTAAAAGTTCACTTAAAAGCATTCTTTCCAGCTACACATTGACAATCATTCCCCTGGGTATGCAAAGCCCTATAGCTCTCTGAATTAGACTGAACTATGTTACATGAACAATCCCTATTCCATCTCTTCACTCTCCCCCTTAAATAATGCTGATAGTTAATATACTGATTAGGCCTATCTTGGTCCTGGCTGATATTATTTTATTTTCTCACTTTAGATAATATACATCCTTCTATTGTCAATTCTGACTGCTCTTAAAAATTCTACCAAGTCATCTAACCTCCCTGAGTTTGAGGTCACCTAATTTACCAAATCAGAGTCTTTCTAGATGGGCAGTTTTGATGACTTACCTCCTCTAAAGCCTATGTCTAAATTTCTCTTCCACGAATTCTCTTACAATTCAAATTTCCTCAAATCTGTAAGGTACTGGTATGTATAATCGGTGGATAGTGAGATGTGTCTCTGGCCAGTATTAATGTATTTAAGGACAGAGGGAAAAGCAACTGTATTGTCAATTAGTGCCTGCTGGTCTACAGTTCTATAAAGGCAGATGGTATGAGGGAATTACGTCCTTCAGTGGCACTGTTCACACGAGAATGATTACTCTTCCTTTGTTTGTAGCAAAGGTTGAATTTGAAATACAGCCCATAAAAGTCTAAACCAGGGGCTTAAGATGAACTAAAGTTTCCCTTGTTAACCAAATTAACCACTTTTACATTTAGTTCAAATTAGTTTATGACATTTTTTATCACGTTGCAAAATATAGGCATTTTTACTATTAAAGTGAATAATATAAATACACTTTTTGGAAAATGTAAACCTATTAAAAAGTTGTGATTTAAAAAACAAGTGAATGAGAAAAGACATTAATGCCTTGCATATAGGCTTACGTAGAAATGATAACAATTCATTCCCTTTTTGCATTAATTAATTTCACAATTATTTATTGATAATTGTTATGTGCAATTAATGTTTTCTAAAAGACAGCATTTACTACTCCAAATGAATTATACTCCCCAAAACAACAAAATTGTTAATTAGTTTCTCATCTATATGGCTCATGTTTCTCCTTTTACCTTCCTTCCAACTACAAAGGCTAGCCCTCTGGTGCTTAAGTACATGTTAAATAAAATAGAATTACATTATTTGTTCTGAATATTAAGAAAACTAAAACAACACCCAAAAAGGAAATGATAAAGGTATTTTCATCATTTCAAATGAAATCTGTGGCCATCTGCCTCTTGTTTAAGCAAGTGCTGGGCTAAAAGGATAAAGACATCATGAAGAGATTCTATGGGATTCTGCTATCATGACTACCACAGAAAATCCTTGTTATCATGTCGTCAGGCTTTCAGTACTAAATGATAAATATCCTGGCTAGCGCCCTATATAAGATGTTTCCCCTCACATTCATCACTCAGAAGTACTATATTGCTTGTTTCCTTTTCTCCAGTGCCCTGTGACCTCATTATAACATTTAGTATCATATGACACGAATGCCTATTATATCTGTCACGGCTAGAGAATAATTGTTGTCTTCCATTCTTCATCAATTTAGTTTTACAACTAAGAAATATAATTAGATATAGAAGAATGTAATTAAAAATGGATAATAAACAAATTATTTTTATGAGTATAAAGCAACACCAGTATAACAGTCACATAAACTGGTTTAGAGAAGGTGAAGAATTTCATTAAGAATTAAGGCGATTCCCTTCTTTTTATTATGAACTCCCAGTTCTGATGTAGTATCACCAAAGGCAGGTCATGACCTCTCAAGATATATTTCCTTATCTGTAAAATTGAGTTGCTTACAGACCAGATAGAAACAGGTCTAATCTTTAGCTGGGCATTCAAGATCCTCCTTGATTGAATTTGAACTCTACTTTGCAGTAGAGTTGCAGTCTTATCTTCAACTACTGTCACTCTCATACTTTATTTTAGATAACTTAATGTTTCTCAGAGAAGCCTGGCCATTTCATCCCATGCTAGTCCTTGGGAATACAAGTCTGAATATTCATGTATGTCTTTACAAAGTATACAGGTTAGTTAATGCCTCACTCAAATATTACTAAATATTGCTTTGTATTAATATTATAAATACCTAAGAATTGGTATGATCTCACAAATGAGACTATAGCTCATTGAGGCTGGGACTGATTCTTATATATCTTTCCATTTTACAAAGTGTACAGCACAGTAGTCTGCTGTGTCATATTATAGAATAGTTGTTTAATGGCACTAATTTGGATGAAAGAGAGTATATATTCCCCCAAATGACATATTAATTGAACTACCAGTTAGCTAACAAAAACTACTACCTAGGTACCAAAAACATTGCCAGAGGGTAGCTACTTAAACTGCCGAGAAGTTTATAGTCTGAAAAGTCAGTAAACTATAGTTTAATAATTACCTTTTGATAGCTTAATATTATAACCACACTCAATTCAATCATTACATTTGTAGAAAAAAAGAAAAATCATATGGCAATTATGATAAAGAAAAAGCATATGAAAAAATACAATACCAATTTAGGATAAAAACTTTTAACAAATAGGACAGGAAGGAAATTTCATTCATTTGGTAAAGAATATGTATAAAAAAAGCAAAAGAAAACAGCCTATGACTAATTGTGGCAAAATATTTAAAACTTTCTCTGTCATGAGGAGCAAGACAAGGATTCTCATTATCATACTCCAGTGTACTGGAAACTGCAGTCATTACAGTAAAGTAGAAAAACAAAGCTATGCAAACTGAAAAAGAAAACTGACAGCATTTGCAAATGATTGTGCTCATAATCTAATAAAATATACGAAATCAAATAAAATATACAAAGTATTATAACTAGTAAGCAAATTTGGCAAGGTTATTGGATAAAAGTCTATGCAGGAAAACAAATTATCAGTCTCAAGCTCATAGTCAAATTTTAAAAAAGGTATCATTTATAGCAGCTTCAAAAAGTATCAAACACCTACAAATAAATCTTATGAAATATCTGTAACACTTCCACACTGAAAACTACAAATTATTATTATTATTATATTTTTTGAGACAGAGTCTCACTCTGTCTTGCCTAGGCTGGAGTGCAGTGGCGTGATCTAGGCTCAATGCAGCCTCCGCCTCCCGGGTTCAAGTGATTCTCCTCTCCCAGCCTCCCGAGTAGCTGGGATTACAGACGCCTGCCACCACACCAGGCTAATTTTTGTATTTTTAGTAGAGATAGGGTTTCACCATGTTGGCCAGGCTGGTCTCGAACTCCTGACCTCAGGTGATCCACCTGCCTCAGCCTCCCAAAGTGCTGGGATTACAGGCGTGAGCCACCGTGCCTGGCCAAAACTACAAATTATTACCAAGAGAAATCACAGATGACCTATACAGAAAGGCATGTATCAATAAATGATTCCAATTGCATATCAAAAGTGCAAAGATATCACTTCCCTCCAACTTGTTCTCTACCTTCGATGCAGTCCCAATCAAAATCCTAACACTTATTATTTGCAGTAATTGGCACGCTGATTCAAAAAATTAACATGAAAATGCAAAGGCCAAGAATCGCCAAGTCAATTTGTGAGAACCACAAAGCTGAAGGGCTTACACTACCAGGTATAAAGATCTATTTATAGAGCTATGGTAATTAAGATAGTGTGAGATTGGTGTAAAAATAGACAAACTGACCAAAAGAACTGTAGAGAGAGTCCGGAAACAAACATCTTAAGTACAGTAGGAAAATGTATGGTCTTTTCAATAAATAATACGTTGACTGAATATCCATGCAAAAAAAAAAGTAATCCTGACTTCTGCTTCGTGCCATACACAATTCCAAATAGTTTTCAAATCCGAAAGTAAAAATCAAAGCAAGAAAGCTTTTGGAAGAGAACGTCTTTGTGATGCCACACTAGGCAAAGATGCTTTAAACAAAAAACAGAAATCACTAACCGTAGAAGACAAAATGATAGATTGGAAGAACTAAAAATAAGAAAGCAAAAGGCAACCCAGAGTAGGATATTTGCAATATATGTATGGAACAAATGCCTCAGATCCAAAATATATACTGATTTCTTACAAAGCAATAAGAATAAAAAGACAATACAATAGAACAATGGACCAAAGGCTTATATAAACATTTGACAAAAGAAGATAGGCAAGTGACCTTTTTTGGCCATGATGAAAGGCACTAGACCTCAGGAAAATGCACTAACACTATAAGGCAATACATCATACTCCCACCTAAATAGCTAAAATGAAAATCCAGAAAATGTAAAGTGTAGGAGAGAATGCAGAGCAACTGAATACTTTGGAAAACTATTCAGCAGTAAAGCTAAACACAAGTCTACACTGTGACTCAGCAATTCTAGTCCGAGGTATATGCTCAACAGCTCTATTCATAAAAAAAAGAAAACAAAACAAACATGTACTCGAATGTTCAGAGCAACATTATTCATAATAGTTAAAATCTGTACAATAAATATATTCAGTTATATTAACACAATAGACTACATAGCAATGATAAACAATCTATATGAAATAATATAAATGAATGTCACAAATATAATACTGGGCAAAAGAAACTAGACAACAATGTTTATACTATATGATTCCACCTACATTTATAAATATAAGGGTAAGCAAAATAAATAAATGCTCTTAGAATTTAGGATAGCCGTTACCTTAGCAGGGTGGGGAATACAGGAAGGGTTCATATAGGGTGTTGGTAATTGCCTGTGTCTTCATCTAGTGTAGTAAGTGCACAGGTGTCTATAGTTTTTGAAAATTTATTTAGCTGTTCAATTATGACATATGTACTTTTCTGTATGTATGCTATACTTTAATATAAAGGAAAAAAATAATTTCTCTTTGCCTTTTTAAACATTCTGTGGGATCTATGGTCCATATCAGTGTGTATTTGAAATTCAAATCCATCAATTTGATTTACTTGTAAAATAACACTTACCCAAGACCTAAAAGGCTCTAACTTGGATTCTTTACCAACAAATAAAAATAAATTATAAAGCTAACTTTATAAGCAGTGGCTAAGTGGCCAGCCAATGTCATGATATGCCTTAAACATACCAGGACATAACCAAAATATGTTTGAATGACTTATTATATTTTCTGAAATTTGACCACAGGTGTTCATTACTGAGTTATGAATTTTTCTCTGTCTCTTAGAATATACTAGCAAAATAGACTTATTTCTGTGAGGCATAGACAGGGTGTTTGTCTTCAGAGGCCAGGCCAGACAGCTGGGCCGAAGAGATGTCTAGAAGCAAAGATATTTGAAATGTGAGGAAGAATGAAGCAAAAATAGACTTTATTTTATGGGCCTATTCCTAGATATACACATACACGCGAGTATTCCTGTTTCTCCCCAAGAGAGTAATATTTGATGATAACATTTTATTTTGTTCTTCCATTCCTAAAGCTATACTGTAATCAGAATAACTAAAATTTACTTGGAAAAAATACTATAATAGGGCTCTCTTTTGAGCTGTAGTCTTTTTTTTTTTTTTTTTTTTTTTTTTTTGAGACGGAGTCTCACTCTGTCGCCCAAGCTGGAGTGCAGTGGCCGGATCTCAATTCACTGCAAGCTCCGCCTCCCGGGTTTATGCCATTCTCCTGCCTCAGCCTCCCGAGTAGCTGGGACCACAGGCGCCCACCACCTTGCCTGGCTAGTTTTTTGTAATTTTTTTTAGTAGAGACGGGGTTTCACTGTGTTTATGGTCTCCATCTCCTGACCTCGTGATCCGCCCGTCTCGGCCTCCCAAAGTGCTGGGATTACAGGCTTGAGCCACCGCGCTCCACCGAGCTGCTGTCTTAAAGTGATTACTGAAGAGCTTATAAAGACCAAAGTAATAAATAAGAAACTTCAATGAAAAGACACAAATCAGTGTTTTTGTTTCAGGCAGGGAGTAAGCTTATGTACCTGTGTATATGTTTACGGTCTATTTGTTTTGATTGGAGAAATGAGAGACAGGGATAACAGGGGTCACAAAGACAGGACTACACTGGTAGAAAGTATCAGAATTTATTGTGAAGTTACTGTAAGGCAAGAGTCAAATGCTTCCAAGATGATAAGATATGGCAAAGCAGTGAGCTGAGAAAGGAATTTAAAATTAGAGGCAACTGCAAGGCTAAATATCAGGGATAGATAGGTACCAATCACTGAGATCTAAGCTAGAGGTTTATTCAATGGAACAAGTAAAGTTAACAAGGTTATGGAATAAGACAGAGCACCTTGTTGCTTTAAGACAGTGACATGTTTCAAATGCAAAACTTTGGAAGCATTAAGTATTTGGGAGACATTAACCATCAAACTACAGTGAATCAAGATTATTGCTCCACAAGAAAGGGATATCCCATCAGACTCGAATCTCCAAAGGATAGTTCCTTCTCATGGCCAGCCTCAATAGTTCAACCTAAATCGACTATGTAGTCCTTCATTGGAAGGGAACTGGATTCTGCCACATCTCCCTTTGCAATCCCTGGACAGTGTTCAAATCAGCTTCCTTCCTAGCCTGAGTTTCACCATTGCTGCTGCTGCTCCTTGCTGTTTATTAGATTAATGCTGTTTTTGATGGATGTCAATCATACTGCCACCACTGTAGCTTACTCCCACAGTTGGTGGAGACATATGTTTCTTCTCTTCACTTTTTTTATTTTGGTCAAAATCTTAAAATTAACCAACCTATCATCAAATAAAACATCACAGAGCACAAACTTCATTTTAATGATCTATTTATCTATGTCTTAGCTCTTTAAGGAATCATGAAAACAAAGGGTATCTAACTATAATAGGCTTTTCATCACCAGAGAATTTATCCTTTCAACAAGATGGAAGGAGGTCCGAAAATCTGCTAGGAATGCGGGACAGGGCCTCTCAGTAGATAAGTTCACCAGTCTGCTCAGTGGGGTACCACATGGTCAACCCGAGGCAGGCTTACAGCAACTTTTCTGCAGCCTCCCTGTGTTACAGCATGAGCCCACAACTTCAAAACCCCTTTTCCTAAACACTCTACGACTCTAAATCTCCTTCTCCTTCCACAGTCTAACCATCCCCTCCATTCTGGACTAATCATCTCACAGTCTAATCCAGAATGGGGGAAATCCTATTCCTCCTCCTGTCAGTTTCACCCTAAGACTCCTGCCTCCTAGAGAATATTCCTCGGCTCTTGAGCAATTGTAGACAACTGGTATAATTTATAGAATTAATGAAAAGAAGCAAAAGAAGAAAAATGAAAAAAGGGGGATCATGACACCAAAGTATTTCTCTTTGTTGTTGAAAAAAGAGTTGTCACTGAACACTGGATTTTATGAATAATAGTAACACTGTAATTATGTTTTAGTTTAAGTGACAGTAGCTCTAAGTAAGAAAAAAACGAGAGAATTCAGGCTTATGAAAACATTTACAGACCCTTAAACTACAGCAGTGCAATTAAATTTAACTAAATTTAAAATGAAAGAGACAACAATCTTAAACCGTGATGAAGGCTTTCACTCTAGAATGACTTGAAACATTCAAATAAAGCGATGATATCAATGAACAAATACCAGACAGCAACTTCAAAATGTGTAAAGGCTCTGTACTTGACAACAGCACCCTTAATGGAAAAGTTAATGTAGCATTGAATAAAAGTGAGCTGCTCCGCTGTTGCAGTAAAAATCTTTAGATCATGGAAATAACGGGTCATTGTTCTTTTCCAATTGCCTTCTTGACCAAAAGCAAAAGTAAAGAAGAAGAATAATAAATATATAAAATAAAATCTTGTGTTTTATAGGGTATCCAATTAGTCCCTGACAACTGTATCCTAGTTAGACAATTTCCCCTCATAAATACTTCTGAGGAGAAAATATGTAACACAAAGGCATTACATTTCAAATATTTAGGTAGAAACAATTTATCTATGAATTGTAAACAACAGTCATATTAATTCAGGTAACTATGAATTAATTAGAAAGTAACTGAGAAATTATATCTAATGCTTTAATAAATTACCTAATATTTCTGACTCATTATATTTAAGATCACTTGTTATTTTGCTGCAAAGACAAAGGTCTGTCATTTACAATACATTTCAGCATCACAAATGCTATGATTTCATGTAGTTTCTAGAAACACAAGTTAACTTGTCACCTTGCTAGATTTTTGCAAAACTATGACATAATCATGCATGTCACTTTCTTTGTATTACATAAAAAATAGTTGCATTTCTTTTATGTAGTGGAAGTAAAGAATAAAATCTGTAAATATGTATGTTTAATCATAATTCAGTTAAGGTGGAAGGCGAAAAACCAGAGTCAAAAATTGAGGATTGATATAATATTATTTTTTGAATAAGTAGGAGACGATTTTCTAAGATTCTCTCTTTTGAAATCACAAAAACATTGTTACCTTCTTAAATTTCATTTTACCAATGTATCAAAAAGTTGCTGAAAAAGGAGCACAAGAATACGATTTATGAGATGACCTTACGTTGAGATGGCATGACTAAAAGTTCTTGAATAAAATAGATGTTTTAGGCTTTACTTAAAATACCAAAAGAAATGAATGTCTACCATGAATTTTAAATCTGATTTTAACTGAGCAAATAAACACAAAAACTAGTAGAAGTGTTCAAAACTTGTGTGTGTACTGCTTTGAAAGGAAGGAAAGCAGTGCAAAAGTGACTAACTATAATTAAATACTGAGAGATGAAAAGC
The DNA here is from genome assembly GCF_043159975.1 of Macaca nemestrina. Taxonomy (NCBI): domain Eukaryota; kingdom Metazoa; phylum Chordata; class Mammalia; order Primates; family Cercopithecidae; genus Macaca; species Macaca nemestrina. Next base: position 91,166,188 of record NC_092140.1, read on the forward strand.
AATCTTATGCACATTCTAATTTTAATAAATAAAAAGAATACTGCCAGTGAATTTTAAAGCCAAAGGTGAATTTCTGCCTTATGGTATTGAAGTTAGTATTGTTTCTCTGGGAAAACATTTATGAATGAACAATACTCTGCCACAGTTTTATTTAGGAAAGTTATTTCTACTAAATAGTCTAGTATGCATTCCTGTGAATTTGTAAAAGTACAATGCCAATTGATAAATGCTTTCACTGGTATAACAATGAGAAAAATAAAGGAAAACCATAAGTAAATGGTTAAAAATCAGAACAGTAAAGATACTTTTAAACTTGTGTAAATTTTATTAGCTTGAAATATGCTGGTGACTATTCTGATGGTTAAATATAATACTGTATATATTTAAAGTAGAAAAACAAGGCAGTAAGTGTTAATGTTATCATTTAGGTTTGCTTTTAAATTTATTACCAATTTGAAATATCCATTTATTTAATACAAATTTCATAAACTGCAGGATTTTGCTTTCTAACTTATGCTCCACAATTCTATGAGGTACAACATACCTTGTTCTATTTCACTTAGCTTTATTATACTTCACAGATAACTGCGTTTTTTCCAAATCGAAAGTCTGTGACAATCCTGTATCAAGCAACTCTGTTGGTGCCATGTAATTTTTCCAATATAGTAATGTGTGATTAGTGATCTTTGATGCTACTACTGTAATGGTTTTGGGGTGCCATGAATGTTGCCCATATCTAACTGTGAACTCAACCAATGAATGTGTGTTCTGATTGTTCCAAAACCAACTGTTCGCCTTGACTTTCCTTCTTGGACCTCCCCATTACCTGAGGCAAAAAATACTGAAATTAGGCCAATTAATAATCCCAATTAATGGCATCTAACTGTTCCAGTGAAAAAAAGTGATGTCTTTCGCTTCAGGTCAAAAGTTAGAAATGATTAAGTTTAGTGAGGAAGGCATGTCAAAGGCTGCTTCCATACCATAAAGGTAAAACAAACAAGTGCTGACATAGAAGCTGCAGCAAGTTATTCAGAAGATCCAGCTAAGATCACTGATGAAGGAGGCTACAATAAGCAAGATATTCAATGTAGAGTTAACTCTGGAATAACATGTGTTTGAATTGTTCATATTCACTTATACATGGGTTTTCTTCCACTTCTGCAAAAAAGACCCCTGAGACAGCAAGACCAACCCTTTGCCTCTTCCTCTTCCTCAGCCTACTCAACATGAAGATGATACGAACAGAGACTTTTATGATGATCCACTTTCACTTAACTTTTAATAAATATATTTTCTCTTTCTTAGGTTTTTGTTACTATTATTATTATCTTTGAGAGTGTCTCCCTCTGTCACCAGGCTGGAGTGCAGTGGCGCCATCACAGCTCACTGCAACCTGTTCCTCCCGGGCTCAAGTGATCCTCCCACCTCAGCCTCCTGAATAGCTGGGACTACAGGCATGCACCACCATGCCCGGCTAATTTTTGTATTTTTTATAGAGATGGGGTTTTGCCATGTCACCCAGGCTGGTCTCAAACTCCTGGACCCAAGCAATTGCCTGCCTCAGCCTCCCAAAGTGCTGGCATTACAGGTGTAAGCCACTGTGCTTGGCCATGACTTTCTTAGTAACATTTTCTTTTCTGTAGCCTACTTTCTTCTAAGAATACAGTACCCAACATATATAACATTAAAGTATGTGTTATGTGGGGCTTTAACATGTCTGACTAGAGGCATCTGGTACTTGCCTCCTCCACAAAGAAGAACCAAAATAGAAAGCAGATAATCACACTTACAATAGATCATCTAAGAGAGAACACTGGAATTCAATAGAGAGGTGACAGGAAACACCTAAGGCAAGGAAGGAGAGGGATATGAGGCAGCCCACTCAGCTGAGATCAGCTGGGAGCCTGGAAAGGCTTCCCAGTATGGGAAAAGGGTAAGTGAGAGACCCCCAGTGGCTCACATTCCCACCATGGACTCCTGCAATCCTAGATTTAGGCGAATCCTTTAGCCCTTGGAGGCTCTGATAATAAAACAAGAAGTTGCCAAGAAACCATGTGATTACACTGCCAGAGAAAAGGAACTCGAAATGATCCCACATACCCCTGAGGCCTAGGCAGCTACATCAAGGCACCATTTTGAGAGCCTAGTCTCCATTAGACTGGATCCTGTCCTGTGACCCAGCAGCCCCTGCATCTCTACATCCTTGGACTCCCATTCCATTCCTTCCATCCCTCACCCACAGCTGCCACTGCTGCTGGCTGCTGCCAACAGAGCTGAGGCACAAGCCATTGGTAGCATCCCCACTGCCTCCAGAAATGGTGCCATTGCACATTTTCCTGTGTGCTGAGGATAGACACCACCGCACAAAGCTGCTACCTGGGGCTGAAGTGCACGCTCCCCAGCTGCCTGCTTATGGCTGCTGCACATTGAAAGCAACCACTCCCTCCCCAGCAGAAAGGCCACAGTGCAGTCGTTGCTATCCCTACCCAAGCAATATCACTGGGGAGCTGCGGGAAAACCTCTCCCTGTCTACTCAGCCAGCATATGCAGGTACCACCAGGGTACTTGAGGATAGGTACTGTGGGCCTGGCTCTGCCCTCCCCAGTGACCAAGCACATTCTCTGGAGGCCTGGAGATCACTCTGTCCTGTCCACCACTGTTGCCACCTGAGTACTTCCCATGAGGGCCTAAGGATGGGCCCACCCAACTTGCCACAACCACCACAGCTAGCACGTACTCCCATATACCACCTGCAGGCCTGGGAATGGGCCTACCCAGCCTGTCACAGCCACCGTCAATGCCAGCATACACCACTTGGGAGCCAGAGGGTTGTCCTGCCATTATTACTACCATCACTCATACCACGCCCATTGCCCAGGGAACCAAAGACCAGCCAATCTGCCTACCTACCCACCTGGCCCTCTGCTGCCACTGCTGGCACCCATGAAAGCCACCTGGAAACTCAAAAATTGGCATGCCTGGACTTGCTAAAACTGGTACCAGCCTATGCCAAATAGGGGGCCAAAGACAGGCAGACTTGGCCTACCATTGTTACCACAGAACCCAAAGGACTGGCCCACTTGCCATCTCCATCTCCAACAAAACTTTACTAAAGCCTCCACAAACAACTAAAGCCTTCCTAAGCTGCTGAGGAAATCATAAACACAACTGATGCTGTTTAAAGCTGAAGAAATTATATGGAGAGTACACTACTGCATGCACCCAGAATCAGGCCAAAGTGCCCTACCCAACAAACACCACAGACACATCTTCATAAACGTAACCTCCACTACAAAAGCAAATTCAAAAAAATGAAGCAGCATCAATTATACTAGATGTGCAGATATCAACATAAGGATACAGGAACTATGAAAAAAGAAAGCAAATATGACATCTCCAAAGAAACAAAATTATGGTCTAGCAGGAGATTCCAAAGAAAAAGAAATTTATGAAATCTTGGAGAAAGAATTCAAAATAATATTCAAGAAATTCAGTAAGATATGAGAGAATTCAGATAATACAAAGAAATCAGAAAGCCAATTCAGAATGTGAATGAGAAATTTACTAAAGAGATATCATAGCAAACAAACAAACAAACAGGAATCCTGAAACTGAAGAATTCATGGAATGAAATAAAAAAATACATTAGAAAGCTTCAACAATAGACCAGCTCAAGCAGAAGAAAGAATTTCAGAACTTGAAGAAAGGTCTTTTGAAACAACCTGGTAAGAAAATAATAAAGAAAACAGAATATAAATAAATGAACAAAGTTCACATGACATAATGCACATCACAAAGCTACTAAATATTTGAATTTTTAGTGTCCCTGAAGATGATGAGAAAACAAAAGAGACAGAAAACCTATTTACCAAATAATAGCTGGACATTTCCCAAGTCTAGTCAGTGATTTAGACATCCTGATACAGGGAGCTCAGGGATCCCTAAAGAGATACAATTTCAAAAGGTCTTCTCCAAAGCACATTATAGTCAAATTGTCAAAAGCTAAAGACAAAGAGAGAATTCAAAAAAAAAAAGCAAAAGAAAAACATCTAACTACTTATATGGAAAACCTAATCAGACTAGTAAGGGATTTCTCAGCATGAACATTATAGGCCAGTGGAGACTGAGATGTCACAGTCAAAAAAAAAAAAAAAAAAAAAAACTGCCGACTGAGGATACTTTACCCAGCAAAGTTATCCTTCATAAATGGAGGAGAAATAAAGTCTTTCCCAGACAAACAAAAGCTGAGGAAATTCATCACCTCTAGACCAGCTTCACATGAAATACTTAAGGGAGTCCTATACTTGGAAGCAAAAGAATGCTATCTCCAATCATGAAAATACCTGAAAGTATAAAATCCGCTGGTAGACCAAACACACATATAAGAAAGAGAAATAACTCAAATGTTACTGCTACAGAAGACCATCAAACCACAATGATAAACAATAAAAGAGAGAAAGGAACAAAGGATATACAAAACAACCAGAAGTCCATTAATATAATGACAGAAATAAGGCCTCATGTATCAATAATAACCTTGAATGTAAACAGATTAAATATTCCACTTAAAATATATAGATTGGTTGAATGGTTTAAAAACATGACTCAACTATATGCTGCTTACAGGAATCTCATCTTATCTGCAAAGACACATACAGACTAAAAATAAAGGAATGGGAAACAATATTCCATGCAAAGGAAAATCTAAAACAAACAGGAGTAGCCATACTTGTATCAGATAAAACAGACTTTAAGTCAAAATCAATAAAAACAAAAGACAAAGAAGGTCTTCATGATAAAGGGATCAACTCAGCAAGAGAAAATAACAATTCTAAACATATATGCACTCAGCACAGGAGCACCTAGATATATAAAGCAACTATTATTAGATTATTATATCTAAAGGGACCAATAGACTCCAATAGAGTAACAGTTAGGAATTTCAACACCCCACATCAGTATTAGATCATCTAGACAGAAAATTAACAACAACAACAACAACAACAACAACAAATTGAATTTAAACTGTATTTTAGACCAAATGGGTCTAACAGACATTTATAGAATATTTCATCCAATAGCTATGGAATATGCATTCTTCTTAATCAGCACATGGAACATTCTCCAAGATTGACTATAAGTTATGACACAAAATAAGTCTCAACAAGACAAGGATGACTATTTTCATCACTTCTATTCAACACAGTACTGAAGTCCTGAACAGAGCAATTAGGCAAGAGAAAAAGTAACGGGCATACAAATTTGAAAAGAAGAAATCAAACCATCCTTCTTTACAGATGACATAATCTTATATCTAGAAAAACCTAAAGACTCCACCAAAGACCTCTTAGATCTGATAAATTCAGTAAAGTTGCAGGCTATAAAATCAACATAAAAAATCAGTAGTGTTTACATACAGCAGTGATGAACTAGCTGAGTAAAAACTCAAGAAGGCAGTCCTATTCACAATGTAACCAAAGAGGTGAACAACCTCTATAAGGAAAACTAGAAAACAGTGATGAACAAAATTGAATAAAACATAACCAGAGGGAAAGACATCCAATGCTCATTGAATGAAAAAATTAACATTGTTAATATCATCATATTACCCAAAGCAATCTATAGATTCAATGCAATCCTTATCAAAACACCAATATTGTTTTTCACAGCAACAGAAAAAGAATCCTAAAATTCATATGGAACCCTAAAAGAGCCTGAATAGATTAAGCAAATCCTAAAGAAAAAGGACAAAGCTGCAGGCATCACACTACCTAACTTCAAAAGAGCATGGTATTGGTATAAAAACAGATGCATAGACCAATGGAGCAGAATAGGAAACCCAGAAACAAATCCATGTACTTACAGCCAACTGATTTTCAAAAAAGGTGCCACAAACACACACTGGAGGAACACCCACTCTCTTAAAAAAAAAAAAAATGGTGCTGGGACAACAGAATATCCATCTGCAGAAGCATGAAACAGGAATTCTATCTCTCACTACATAAGAAAAAGAATTAAAGGTATATTAAAGGCCTAAATGTTAAAACCCAAAGCTATAAAATGACTACAAGAAAATGCAGGGAAACACTTCGGAGCACTGAATATGTGCCTTAGATGGTTTGGTTGTATTTGTTAATTGGTCAGAGGCTGGAAGAATGGATTCTTCTTAGCCATACTTTCTAATCTTAGCATCTGAAAGAAAAAAATACACTGAACTGAGTTAATATATATTAGATTTTAGGTATAATTTAGATAATTCAATATTTTTATATCATTAACAAGTTGCCTCATTTGGTAAATAAGTAGCAAGGAATTACATAATAATAACTAACACCTACTTATATTCGCATGTTTTTAATCTTCACAGCCCAAGTGGCAGGTACTGTGTATTAAAAATAACATACGTGTTAAATGTTAAAAATTGTTCAGAGAGTTATTTAAAATATCTGGAGTATAGATTGTTTAAAGAAATAAACAAACAATAGTAGTATCAATAATAGTAAAGATATTTATAATAAATGAAATAAAAACAAGTAATTTTTGATTGTGTGTAGATAAGATTGCAATTTCAAAATAAAACATATTTTATTGGCAAGATCTTAAGTGGGACAGAATAGAGATAGAGAAGAAATTCAAACAATGAAAAGTGACAAATCTGACAGGTATTTTATCCCTTTAGGCCTGTATTATATATACCCAAATTAGAATAGCACAGATCAGTCACAAAGTCTGAGACAGGAGTATATTTAGGTCTCTTTATGAGATGATTACTATTTTATTGATGAAATCTGGGTTGACCACAGTTAAAGTTTAACATAAAATAATCTGGGTGACAGTAAATTAGACGTAGTTGGAATTTACCTGGGAGGAAAGCTTTATTATTAATACAGATTAAAAGGACCTATATAAGATACCAAATTACATAGGAGTAATTGATTTATATATTTTACTTTAAAGTAGGTATCAACAGATATGATTCTTTTCAAGAAAAATATTACAAAATCCTCTTAAGTGCCCCTGGAAGCATTAATACTTGGAACCAATATTCACATAACTCTACCCATAACACATCAAATTTAATGAAAGGTGAAAATTTTAACAATCCATCAGTTATTGTAGACTTAATTACTGATCCTAAATCAGTTAATAAGGCATTTTGTTAGTTGTCCACTTCGTATGTATTTTAACTTACTGCTTAGTAATGTGTATTACAGTGTCATAAGAACACTTAGCTTATTCAGTTGGATAAGTCTAGTTTACAACCTGTAAAAATGCCTATGTGATAGTTTATAGTTGGCATATTTTATTGCCTGGACTTCAAAAGTCTTTCTTCATCCAAAAGCCAGATGTATTTAATTTTTAAGACTTATGTTAAGACTGAAAACAGGCATAAAATTTCTATTTGTGTAATACTGTATTCCCTAGCTCTGAATGGTATCTTTATTAATAGAGTGTTTTGACTACAATTCGGTAACTATTTACTGAATAATGGTAATAGAAAAGAATGCCAACTGGAAAAAAAAACAGCTTCTAACAGAATGCACAAGGAGATATTACAATTTGTAACTTGTAGATAAATTATGAATCAAATTTTTAGGACTTACCAACTTGAAAGGCTGTTAAAATAGACAAAAATATTCCTGGAGCTCAACTGGCTAACTGTCTAAAAGTAAAATAGTTGACATTTATTTATTGACACATATCCAACTTATCTTCATGGAAGATGCTAATGGTCTATGATTAAATTAGTAAAGATACTTCTACCATCTTATTTTTCTGAGGACTTATATATCATAGTAATATTGCTTTTCTTTTCTGACACGCTTCAAAACCCTCATTTTGTTAGGTTTCTACCTAAGTAGCTACTAAAAATGCTTATAAGGGTCTTTACAGTTATGTTAGACATAATTCTATAATAATAATTCTATAATAATCTTTATATAAAGCATAAATTCTATGGTTTTTCACAGATTTCACATTATATAGCATACTTTTAGTATTTAGAATGTATCATTACCATGCAAAGTACAAAATCTCGTTCAAAAAGAATAGAGATTTTTACTACACTATAGTAAATTACCTTTTTTTTTGTTACATATGAAAATTGGTGAGAGGCAAATGTAACTTGCTTTAAAATTATTTTATCTGACAGATCTATTATGTAAGCAATGGGAATACCCATAGTATTTACTTTTTCAGAGGCTGTTGAATCTAAGTTGTATTTTCTTATTGTTTGTGGACATGGACTCTGGAATATAGTATAGTGAGGACTGAATGTTAATTCCCTTAAGTTTCATCCATTAATTTTCCCTAGTGCGATGGTTAATTATTTTTTCAGTTTTCCAATTTCCTCAATTTTTTTTTCCTGAATACCTTAGTAGCTGCTTACATTGGGGGAAAGAGGAATGTACTGAAGTCAAAAATTTATGTTTGAGGAATTACAAAATTAAAATGAATGAATCAGAGAAAATTAACAATGGAGATATAATGCAATAAAAACACAATGTAAAATAAAGCTATATTAAAACATCATTGCAAAAAAAACCTAATTTCATTATTTTTATAATCATAGGTATACCAAAAATTTTAAACTGCTTTTTAAAAATCCAGTCACAATATGCATATTATCCGTATCTATTTTCTTTTTTAATATATAATAATCTATAAGATACTGCAAACATTATCAGAAAATAGAATACATAATAACTCCTTATGTTCTAGTAAGTATTATCTGTTAGAAAAAGGGGTTGGTATAATAGAATGTTCCTGTAATATTGCTTACTGGCTTATATTTATTCCATTACATAGTTAATTCCTAAAGCTGAAACAATCATTACATTTTGATGTTCATCTGTTTTATTGAACTACCCACAGGGAGATTTATGGGAATGCTATCATGTCAAGGTCGTAGGATTAAGTGAACAGTGATGACAGTAAACAAGCCATTTCTCTATATTCCAAAGAGTTTAACTCAGTTATTTAAAATGCCATAAACATAAATAGTTTTCTCTCTGTATAATGTATCCATGACAGATGACTTCAAAATATAGCACTCTAGGGCAATGGCACTTTCCAACTATGTAGGCAAGTCTTATTATTGACAAATGACACTAACTTACTTGTGAGCACAAATATCAGAAAATGCTCCACAATCTAATGCATACAATTTGAGTGTGCATATAATATAGAACAATATCCCTGTAAACTAATTTACTCTTCGCTTATGAAAAACAAAAATATATGTTGTTATAAAAGAGGATATCTATAGAGAAAAAGGCAGTCAGAATTCAAATTTCTAAACCTTTTAACATGCATTTTCATAATTTTCCAAAAATTTTATGAGTAGAACATTTTGTTTTAGAAAATGTGATACAGAAATAAAAAAGATCTAAACCAAAAAGCAAGCTTCTAAAACAAAAATCACAGCAAGTGTCAAGAGATTTATCTCACTAGCCTAATAATGTTCCATCTTCAATGATTTCAACAAAAATGCCTTAGAATCTGACAAGATTCCAGATGTTACTTTTTGAAAAATACTTTTTGGTTGGGCGTGGTGGCTCTTGCCTATAATCCCAGCACTTTGGGAGGCTGAGGTGGGCAGATCACGAGGTCAGGAGATCGAGACCATCCTGGCTAACACGATGAAACCCCGTCTGTACTAAAAAATAGAAAAAATTAGCTGGGCGTGGTGGCGGGCATCTGTAGTCCCAGCTACTTGGGAAGCTGAGGCAGGAGAATGGCATGAACCCGGGAGGTAGAGCTTGCAGTGAGCTGAGATCGCGCCACTGCACTCCAGACTGGGCAATAGAGCGAGACTCCGTCTCAAAAAACAAACAAACAAAAAACAAAGAAAACAAACAAAAAAAGAAAAACACTTTTTGGTTTGGTAAATGTATATTTTAATAAGCAGCTAAGTTATAGACTAAGGGACTGTGATAGCCTCACTTTAACTACAGATGTTTGTTGTGAATGGGTCAAAAATTTTAAATGTCATGCCATTTGTAAGCCGAGGAGCAGTTTCATTAATGTAGGGAATCCAAAAGCTCATTTTTATTTTAAAACTAATGACTTTTCTGTTGCTGAAAAAGTAGGTTAATATTTGTGAGAGTTATTTTATATTTACATGCTTATTTTCTTCATTATTTGTTGTTTCATGTAATTCTAATCTACGTATTATGCATTTTACAAAGTATTGTACTTCTGACTTACTAATTATCTTAATTTGTAAAAATCTATATATTTTAGAAAAAATCCATCAGAAATGATGATGGCAATCAACTGGCTCATAGAGGCTTCCGCCTAATTTCCTTCATGTCCAAATAACAGACATTTTTGAGGCTGACCCATCCAATCATTATTGATCTGCATCACTAAGTGCTTTCAAATAGTTACTCTTACCAAGGTGACCTGTATTAGAGTTCTATCAGGGTCAGTGAATGTTGACTGGCTTTTAAAGCTCTGTCATTCCATAATATATTTTCAACTCCTCTCCCTTTGCACCTGCATTATGTTTTGTTTTAAGGAAGATCAACTTTGAGATGGGATTCTTTTAAGGCTCCTATTAAATCAGGCAATACTATCTTATACCTCTCCTCATTTGGGATTATCTGTCAGCCTCACAGGCCACTTCACTTATTTACTGAAGACTTTTAGAAGATGCTGACAATCTTCCTTTCCTGGATTTATCTTGGGTAAATCAACAGAAGATTCCATCCTTTCAGTTTCATAATCTGATTACCATGATCTTCAATCCCCCTTACTTTCATGACAACATTCTGGATTTGTCAATCTTGTATTAATTGCTGTATTTCTGAATCTTAAATTCAAACATCCTACAATGTTCCATCCTTTTAAAACACTGATGCTTGTTTCCTTAACTTCTTAATTTTCTGCTCATCAATCCCCTTCTTTCTTTACTTACCTTCTTTAACTACCTCAGACTAAGTACACTCTATTACTTTGATGACTTCCTTACTTGTATCTTAATATTTACCTTATTCTTTTGCCTTGGTGAACCCACCCAGCAAGACACAGCCCTCGAAGAACCCATCTTCAAACTATTTTCAGTGCTTGGAAAAAGACAGCATATACTCTACATGTATTGTTGGACTTGCTGATAGACTATTTGTGTATGTGGGTTGTATAGGCAGAGAAAGGGCTGAAGGAAATAAGTAAATCAAGGATGTTTCCTAGATGCCCTTCTCTGGGAAAATGGGAGAGATGAAATTTGTTGGCCATAAGACAAATACGTTTTGGATATGTCTGAGAAGGTTATCACATGCATAAGTAGTGACCTCATGTCACATGGAGCTATTTCTATTTTCAACTTCCTGGTAGACATTTCCACTAGAACATGCCACAGGCAAGGCAAACTCAACATAATCGTATTCCTTTGCATACCAGTTCCTTCTGCATTTTTCAGTTCCAAGAGTGACATCACCATTCAACCAGTGAAGGATGACAGCAACATTCCTGATTCTTTCCTATTTATTCAATCAGTAAGTCACAATGATTCCACCTAAAGTGAGATTTATGTTTTCTGTCCATTAGAACATTTAGAATTAATCATTTAGCTAGAACATGATGAGTTAAATGTCAAAGGTTCAAATATCCAAGGGAGGAGAAAAAATTGTTCCATGGTTACATAGTACCTTTGAATCAGATGTTTTAGGACAGCTCTAGAAAGGGAAGCCAGGGAATCCAAATGGATCAGAAAAATAAGCAAAATTTCCACGTCATCCTATGCCAACCCTTTCAGAACAAGCAGGATCTTGAATTCAGGACACCTGAGAATTCCCTTATCTTCTCAACAGATATAAGAACTGTTAGTAGATGAATTATCCTAGAAGAGAAGATGGACAGGAAGGCTTTTTGGGGTAAGGAAGTTGAAGTAATCAGGGTTCAGGTAGTTAATTCCAAGGCTGGGAAGGTAATATTAAAAAGGGGTCCTAAAAGTAATAGGGTACATTTACTTTTAATGAAATGGCTGGAACCCATATGGCCATGCCCTAGGTACTACAGCTCCTTGCCTTAGTATAGAAACTAATATAGCATTCTGGCCAGGAACAGACATACCTTTAAGAGCAAATCAAACATGCTCCTAGAGTCCACAGTGAAATAAGAATCCCAGGGCTTTACACCAGTAAAATTATTAAAATATCTGTCTAATTCTGGGGTGTGTATGTGTTTGAGGCTCTATAAATAACTGGGATTAAATTTTCTACCAGCCCCATGGAGGGGCTAGGAGCAAATTAAACTGGATTTAAGTAAATGCTGTAGTATAGTGATTGCAGTTCACATCCACCATAAATGGCAATGGTGAAGGTCTGAAGATAGGGGAAACAGGAGTGGGACCAGGAAGAGAAAGTGAATAGACTGCATGAGAATATTCTAAACCCAGAATCTGCTGAAAAAGCATATAATTTTTACTTTACACTTCCACCTGGTCATTGCTTACTTTATGTTTTCACGCTTACCTTATGTCACTTTAAGTTATTATTTTGTGCCGACAATGCTTATTCTAATTTATTTTAATTATTATTTTGACTTTAAATTCTTGAAACAGTGAGTTTAAGAACTCTTGTTTTGGAAGTGTAGAATATCAAATTGAAATAAAAAAACACATGTTCTCATTTGAACCTGTTATGTACATATACATAGCTCTCATAAAACTATAATATAGCCTTTTGTGAAGCTTTATAGCCATTAAAAATATAATCTATGATGTAAATATATTTATTTCCTAAGCATGTTTGTTTGGTGGGCATGGGTAAGTCATCTTAGATCTCACAGTGTTACTGAGATCACAATTGGTAGACTGTTTAGTCTAACTCAATAACTGTCAATATACTTGTAACAACTATATTCATTGAGTGTAGAGCACATTCCTAGGTAAAACCTTGACATTTTAAATTATATAAAAATTGCTGAGAAAGTTTTTTTTTCTCATTTTAATAATTCATAATCTTTGTTAGAGAATGGTAAATTTATTGTAGGATTATATAAAACACACATATACACATACACACACATATATAAATACATCTAGTACAAATTAACCTATTTATAGGTATAGCTATAGAGAAAGCTAATCCAATTTATGGTCTTGAGACTCTATGACCAACATAATAGTGTTTGCATAGAAATAGCAGATAATCTGAGCTGTAACTTATTTATCTTTATAACAACAATTAAATACTATTTGATGGAAATCTTTATAAATAAATACATAATGTAGAGAGTGACAAATACTAGTGTTAACACCTGAAGAATCACCTGTAAAACCTTTTCCAGGCCATGTATTTTTTAAAGTTTTAAAATATTTTCAAATTTATACGTAGTAAAATTCACACTCTGACTTACAATTATATAAATCTTGACAGATGCATACAGGCATAAAACCACTACCCCAATCAAAATATAGGACAGCTCCATCATCGCGAAAAGCTCTCTCATGTGGCCACTTTCTAGTCAAATCCTCCCTCAGGTGTTAACCCTTGAAAACCACTGCTCTGTTTGCCTACAGTAATGAAGCATCTGTTAAAATATTTAGGTTGCTTTTCTTAATTACAATATTTGTTTCTCACTGTTAGGTTTGAAAAGTGTTTTTTCCCAGTCTATGGTTTTCCCAATCTGAAGGAATGTGGCTTTCTCTCAACAGTCTTTCACAGAAAAAATGTTTTAAATTATTTTTTCTTTTATGGATCAGACTTTTGGTACTGTATTTAATAACTCTTTGCCCAAAACAAGGAAGGTCACAAAGATTTTTCTCCTATGTTTTCGACTAGAAGTCTTATGGTGTTACATTTTGTATTTAAGTCTATGGTCCATTTGGAGTTAAGTTTTGCATAGGGTCCGTGGTGCAGGCAAGTTCCGATTTTTGCACATGGATGTTCAATTGTTTCTGCGCTATTTGCTGAAAAGACTTTATCATTTCTCCACTACATTGCCTTTGCACTGTTGTGGGAAAAACAAAACAAAACAAAGAATGCTTCTTCATTCTTAAAGTTCTAGGTTTTTGTTCCCCTTCTACCTGAAAGAGGTCCTCTGGAATTTCTTTGAGAACATTTCTATTGATGAAGAATTCTCTTAATACTTCATTGAGAATGTTTTAATTTTGCCTTCATTTCTAAAGAATATTTTTGCTGAATGCTGAATTCTGGGTTGCCAATTATTTTTCTGGCCTCCACTTATCTCTGATAAAAAAGTTATCTTTTGAATTGTTGCCTATTATAGGTAACATGTTGTGTTTTCCTGTATTTTCTTTCGAGATTTTTTCTTTACCTTGATTTTCAGAAGATTAATTAGGATGTGTCTAGATTTAGCTTTAATTGTATAATTGTATTTATACTTTGTCATCTCTGAGCTTCTTGAGTCTCTAACTTGACATCTTCCACCTAATTTGATACATTTTCAACCATTTTTTTTTCTGTAAATAATGTTTCTGTACCAACTTCTTTCTCCTCTTCTGATGATTCAGTGTTCAAACTCAGACGTTTTGTGTGATATTATCCCAGAGGTGCCTGAAGCTATCTCAATTTTTCCCTCAATCTGATTTCTCCCTTTTCTTCAATTATAAAATTTTGTTTGATCTATCTTCAAAATCATTTACTCTTTCCTCTGTCATCTTCATTCTACCATTGAGCTTATCCAGTGAATATTTCATTTTAGGTGATGGATTTTTCATTTTTTGTTTTTTTTATATACTTTTTATTTCCCTGCTGAGATCTATCAGTCTATTCATTTAAAAAGTATTTACCTTTACTTCATGGAAGATGATAATAAAGGTGCTTTTAAGTCTTTGATAGTTCCAACATTTCAGTCATCTTGAGAATGGCATCTGTTAACTCTCTGTCCTTGAGAAACGGTGAGATTTTCCTTTGTATATTGAGGAATTTTGGACTGTATCCTGGACATTTATAATATTACCTTGTAGTACACTGGATCATGTTAACTTCCTCTGTAGAATATTTGTTTATTTTTGTTCTGGAAGTCAATTGAACCTTTTAGGTTCAGACAAGTTCTTCCGTGCCTTCAGTGGGTGGCAGGTCCAAAGTCACTTCAGTTTGGGCCTTGGATTTGGGAAACTTAAGAATACTTTTTAAAGCCCCAGATTTCCAAGTCATCAGTCTTCTTCTTAATTCACAGTTCTTTGTATTTCATTATTCTAATGGCCAGTTTTTATAATCAATACAATAATCAGTAATTAGTCATTGAAATGACTACAAGCTTTAGGGTCAGATCAATCTAGACTCAAATCCTACTTTTGTTTCTATTACTTAGCTGTGTAATACTGGGCAAGACATTTGATTTCTATGAATCTCACATTTTTTAATCCGTAAAACAGAAAAAATAATGTCTTCCTTACAGTTGTTACGATGAAAATAAGACATTCCAAGTGAAGTATCAATATAGTTACCATCAATACATAGCTGTGCTCCCAACATCTTACCAGAAAACGAAACCTTAATAGTAATGCTTATATGAAAATGAATAATAAAAACTGAGAACACACACACACACACACACACACACACACACACGCCTATTAAACTCAAGGGGCTATTAAAAACTGTTCACTTAAATTAGGCTGTATGGCTTAATTAGTTTAAGCAACAGGAAATATGATCCAAAAAGCTAAAATAAACAAAGAAAAACTATATACATTGAGCATTATTTAACAACACTGAATCTCGAAATATGCATGTTAAAGGATCTCTCGTAGTTTTCCTCAACACAGAAATAAAGATCATTATTAATTCAAACGCTAAAGTATGTTAGAACCGGCCCCACCACTGAATCCAAAGATAGATGTAAAAGAGATTTTTATGTTATAACTAAACTTTTTTTTCGGTAGAATAGCAAGTAGAACATTATAGGGATGAAATTCCTTCATATTTAACATATACTTGATAACAGGGATATAACAACAATTAGTATTCAATCTCTACACTTAGGAAGCTACAAGTATGTTAAAAAGATAGGCACATTCACATGGCTATAAAACATTAAGTGATATATCACAGATAATTTCAACACAGATAACAACAAAATATGGGGAAGCAGTGTTAGAAAAGATAGAGAAAGCCAAGGGATGCTATAGAAAAAGGTGACATTTGAACTCGGCTATAAATAAGGTGACTATATTTTCCTATTTGTCCGCATATGTATCTTCATATAACAGCCAGACGTTGTTAAAACATAAATCAGATCATGTTATTCACCTGTTCAAATCCTTCTTTGCTTTTCATGCTACTTAGGATAAAGTCACAAATCCTTAACATGATCAAACAGGACTTTTAATCATCTGGCTCATGTTATTCTCCAGTCTCCTCTCAAGCCACTACCCAATATTCACTAGGCTCCAGACAAACTACCCTCCTTTTTGTTCATTTTGTTTTTTAAGCCCAGAGTCTTTGTAATATTTCTCTTCTGAATGGTTTACACGCCACTCTTTGCTAAAGATGCACTACTCATCTCTTTATTTAGCTTAAACAGAGCTCCTTCAAACAAGTCTTTCCTCACTCCCTAGTTTAAAATAAAGCTCCTCTGTTTTACACGCTCCTTCAAAGTACCTGGCACTTTTCTCTCCTATCATTTGCCAACGTTTTATATCTTTTGTTTCCATTTTTTTTTTTTTTTTTTGAGATGGAGACTTGCTCTGTCGCCCAGGCTGGAGTGCAGTGGCACAATCTCTGCTCACTGCGACCTCTGCCTCCCAGGTTCAAGTGATTCTCCCGTTTCAGACTACTGAGTAGCTGGGATTACAGGCACACGCCACCATGCCCAGCTAATTTTTATATTTTTAGTAGAGACAGGGTTTCACCATGTTGGCCAGGCTGATCTCAAACTCCTAACCTCAAAGTAATCTGCCCATCTCGGCCTCCCAAAGTGCTGGGATTACAGGTTTCAGCCACCACGCCTGGCCTATTTCTATAATTACTAATTCAATATCAATCTCTTCTACTAGACTATAAGCTCAGTTGGGGAGAAAGTATATCTGTTTTGCACAAATAGAAGCTCAAGAATTATCTATTGAGGCTGGGCATGGTGGCTCACTCCTATAATCCCAGTATTGTGGGAGGCCGAGGCGGGCAGATCACTTGAGGTAGGGAGTTCAAGACCAGCCTGGCCAACATGGTGAAACCCCGTCTCTACCAAAAATACAAAGAATTAGCCGGGTGTGGTGGTGGGTGTGTGTAATCTCAGCTACTCTGGAGGCTGAGGCAAGAGAATTGCTTGAACCCGGGAGGCGGAGGTTACAGTGAGCCAAGATCGTGCCATTGAACTCCAGCCTGGATGACAGTGTGAGACTCCATCTCAATTAAAAGAAAGAGAATTATCTGTTGATAAAATGAATAAAATCAATACATTACAACTATATATTAGAAGTTAAAGAGTGATTAAGCAGACAGAAAAAAATTTTAAAAGGCTCTTTGCAAAGAATAGACTAACAGAAAAAAGAGACTACTAACAAGCATTGGATATCTATTGTGTCTGACATTATATTAAGCATTTTGCAAACAGTATTTCACTTCTTCATATTAACATAACCCAATTTAGTAGAAACTTTTCATTCCATTTTCTGAATGAGAAAAGGTGAGCATCAGGAAGGGAAAATCTTTGCTCAAAAGACATGAAATCAACAAAAATGGCCATAAATGATAGACTGCATAAAGAAAATGTGGTACATATACATGATGGAATACAATGCAGCCATAACAAGAAATGATACCATGTCCTTTGCAGGGACAAAGATGGAGCTGGGGGCCATTATCCTTAGCAAACTAACACAGGAACAGAAAACCAAATACCATGTGTTCTCACTTACAAGTGGGAGCTAAATGATGAGAACACATGGATATATAGAGGAGAACAACACACATTGGGGCCTACAACAGGGTGGAGGGTAGGAGGAGGGAGAAGATCAGGAAAAATAACGGAAAATAGGCTTAATTCCTGGGTGATGAAATAATCTATATAACAAACCCCACAAGTGTTCCTATGTAACAAACCTACACATGTACCACTGAACTTAAAAGTTAAAAAAACAACAAAAAAGAAGAAAAACAAAAATACCTCTTTGTTCGAGATTACATAGCTTACAAGTCACACAGCTAGAAAGTAATTGAGCTCTTAATGTTGATTATAAAGCTCAAATTCTATGTGGAAAGATTATTTTATCAAACCTAGCTTACATGCCATCTATACACGGTGCCATGATACATGTGTATGGAAACTTTCATGGATTCATTAATTTTTAAATTACGTGTTGAACAATTACTATATGCAAAGTTCTATGCACTGGGGATATACCAGTAAATGACAGTCCATAATATCAGGTAAACAATACTTAAACACTAAATTATATGTCAAGTGATAGGTGCTATGAGGAAGAGTAAAGCATTGAAAATTGAGGGAGTGACGAAGGGAAAAATGCGGTGTGCAATTTTTGATAGAATAGTCAGAGAAGTCCACTCTAATGAGGAAACACTTGTGCAAAGACCTATCTGAGTATATCATACAGAAGGAACAGCATACAAAAGGAGGAAGTGCTTGGCCTGTATACAAAACAGACAGAAGCCAGGGTGGCTGCGGTGGAGTGAGCCATGGGCTGAGAAGATGCATGGCAGGATGTGAGGTCAGACATAACAGTGAAACAAAAGAGGTTAGAAGAATAGAGTTCATAGAAGACTGTCAAATACAGTTTAGAAGTTCAGTAAGATGAACTCCAAACAAAAAAATCAATGGTCACTCTACTATGGAAGAATATTTTTCAGTTACTCCTAAGTATGACATAAATATTCTTACATGCACAATTGTATTAATCCCATTGGATTAGCCTGCAAAATATGGCCACACATTTTTCTTGCATTTGCAAGTTGAGAGCATTATTCTGTAGTAGAAACATACACTGTAAAATATATAGAAGTTGATAATTTATATAAAAACCAAATCTGTAACATTCACAGAATAACAGCATTCAAAAGTAACTTTTGCTGTTAAAACATTTTCTTGTCTTTTTGAGGAACTTGTGAGTCCAGTTAGAATATATAAATTTTTCTATGTAAAATGTTACTGGATTTGTAAACAACTGTTTTAGGTGGATGCTGGCTCTAACACTTTGGTTTCATGCAGGGATAAGTACTTTTTGGCATTTAATAAAGATAAATAAAATATAAAATTATTCCCAATGAACTAGTTTATTTTCTATTATTCCATGATAGGTATTGTCACTGACAAAAAAAGGGCATACACAAAGTATTTATTCATTAATTTGTTCACAAATTTTTTGGTACCTACTATGCATCAAAGCTTATTCTGGGTGCTGGGGATACAATTATGGATAAAAGAGCAAAAAACCTATTCCATTATGAAGCTTACATGTTATTGGAAAACAAAACAATAAAAATAATATTTAAGTATAATATATGAAATTTAAGTATCAAAGTAATAGATGTTGAAAAGCAGGGAAATACAATATAAAATATTTGAAGGAAGAAGTGCAATTTTAGACAGAGTGGCTAGAGAAGGATTTTTTTTTTTTTTTGAGATGGTATCATTTGGAATTAATGCCTGAAGAAAATCTAAAAGTTTGCGAAAGTATTCTAAACAGAGCAAACATGACATGCAAGAAAGAAGCCAGGATGACCATAACAAAAAGAACCAAGAGGAGAGTACTGGGAGAGAGGTTAAAGAGTTAACAGAGACTAAACCATGTAGGGCCTAATAAGTCACTATGAGATCTTATTTCTCCCCTCAGTGAATGGTAAACCTCTGCAGCAAGTGTTCCAAAGAACTTTCTGCAATGACGGAAAGGTTCTGTGATATCTACTATGTTAGCCACCACATGTAGCTACTGAGTACTTGAAATTTGGCTAGTGCAACTGAGGCATCAAAATTTTAATTAAATTTAATTATAATTAATTAAATTTGAATAGCCACACATGACTAGTGATTACAGTCTGGCATAGTACAGCTGTGGAGATTTCTAAGCACAGGAGCAGAGGGATTTACATTTTAACAACAGTCACTCAGGCTGTTGTGCTGAGGATGGACTTTAGGAGGACAGGGGAAAATATAAAAAGAAAGACTATATATCATGCTGGTACAATAAGTCAAGTGAAATATATAAATAAGACTATATATCATGCTGTTACAATAAGTCAAGTGAGAATGATATGGCTTGGACTAAGGTGATCCAAGGTAATGGTGAGAAGCAGTCAAAGCTGGATATGTTTTGTGGCAGTGTCAGTAAGATTTGCTGAAGGGCTCAGTGTGGGATGTGTAAACAGCAGTCAAGGACGGAGCAACATTTATGGCCTCGGGAACAGTAAGAATGGAGTTGCCTTTGGCTGAGATGGAGAAAAATAGAAGAGAAACTGGTTTGGAAGAAAATATTAGAAGCTCAGTTTTCATATGTTAGGTGTGAGATGACTATTAGATAATCAAGTAGAAGATGCCAAGTGGACAGATGAATATACAGACCTGGAGATGGGAGAGATCTGGACTTGCAATAATAAATTTTGGAGTTATCAACATACTAGGAGTATTTTTAAGTTATGGGACTAGATAAAATTGTCTAGAGAGTGAATAAGACAGAAAAGAGAAGAGGTCCAATGATATTAGCTGAGCCCTATTAGTTAATAAAATACTAAGGAGGATTAAACAGAACAAAACCTATGCTTAAAGGTTTAGAGTTCAGTGACACAGTTAGTAAATGATCATAAGAACATTGTGGGTTTTTTTCAGATAGTTGGCAGAAATTAATGTGCAGGAAAGAAGACGCCTGCTCTTCTGAGGGCTCAGGCCATGCTTTCTGTCAGTCTAACGAGAGGTCAGAAAGGTTGTTGACCAGCTAGCACAGGACGCATCTGACATGATACCACATGACTGCTACTACGGAGGTCACTGTCCTTTAGCTGTATTCTAATTACATAAGGAAATAATTAAAACCCAAACCATGTACTGCTTTATATAGCTAAGGCAATATCCTGAATCATACCAGCTGCGTTACTAGCAATATAATGTTACAGTCCTGACTACATATAAGTAAGTATTAAGAGATAAACCCAATTCAGATAACACAAAAGGGAGACAAGGTCTGTAGATGGTAAAATGCTCAGGTTATTGTTAGTGTGTGTAATGGTTAAATTTTATGTCAACTTGGCTAGGCTATAATGCCCAGTTGTTTGGTCAAACATTAGTCTAACTGTTGCTGTGGAGGTATTTTGTAGATATGATTAACATCTACAGTCAGTTAACTTTAAGTAAAGGATATTACCCTCAAGAATGTGGGAAAGGCTCATCCAATCAACCAAAGGCCTTAGCAAAAGCTGAGGTTTCCTGGAGAAGAAATTCTGCCTCAAGGCTGTAACACAGAAATCTTGCCTGAGTTTCTAGCCTGCCAGCCTGTCCTACAGATTTCAGACTTACCAGCTCCCATGATCTCACGAACAAATTCCTTAAAATAAATTTATTTAATGAATATAAATATCTCTGGAGCATCCTGACTGATACAATCTGCCTCTATTTGTACAAGCAGTGTGATACTATGTAAGTTTTATTTAACCTCTTTCAGCTTCAGGTTTTTCCTGGTAAAATGGAGAACACCTCAATGTCACCCTTAATAAAGATGTTCAAGGATAAAGGAAATAATCCATGTAAAGTTCTTAGTATGGTACCTAGCACATAACAAATAATAAATGTTAGAGGTCATGGGTTATTGCTATTATTATGATAAATATTAAGTGTTGACTATTTTAAAGACATATAATTTTACCTTAAATCCAAAAATAATAAAGTTTAAAAAAATCTATCTTACACTCATAATCCCAGGAAGTTGGTTAAATACCATCCTACTCATATTCTAGGTGTTTTTCTCTAACTAACAGTTTTTTTTTTTGAGACAAAGTCTCATTCTGTCACCCAGGCTGGAGTTCTGTGGCACAATCTTGGCTCACTGCAACCTCCGCCTCCTGGGTTCAAGCAATTCTTGTGCTTCAGGTTTTTCCTGGTAAAATGGAGAACACCTCAATGTTCTTGTGCTTCAGCCTCCTGAGTAGCTACAATTACAGGCACCCACCACCACGCCTGGCTAATTTTTATAAATTAGTAGAGACGGAGTTTCACCATGTTGGCCAGGTTGGTGTCAAACTCCTGACCTCAGGTGATCCACCCGCCTCGGCCTCCCAAAGTGCTGGGATTAGAGGCGTGAGCCACCGCACCCGGTCAACAGAATCATTTTTACCAAGGCTCTTCTTAGTAGTGTCCTGTTTACATTTCACCAGCCAACTCTGTCAAACAGAGATTTAATAAACTCTGCCAAACAGAGATTTAATAGAAACATTTAGTGGGGTCAAATAAAATAAAAATATAAAAGGAAGAACATCAGCAATCTAAATATACTGACCTGTTTCACTACTAGTTTTCCAGAAAACTTCATTGTACAGATAACAACAACAAGAACAACAAAAATAATTGTATTTTTGTATCTTTAGGGAGAACATTTGTGATTTATAAACAACCAAATTTTAGTTTTAGTTGTACTACATTACCATAAACAACCATATTTTGAGATGAAAATCTTCCCTTGGTAAGACTGAATAGAAAATTACGAAAGAAAACTTTTTAGAAGAACATATTACTTCTCTATGTATATGCTTATATATGCTTCTGTATAAAAAAGAATGATACAACTTTAATAAATAGGACGAGTTGACTCTAAAAGATTCTTTTTTAAAAAGAGTCACTTCTTATACCTAAACATCTGTTACATATGAAAGACAGTAGACTAAAATACTTGCCTAACCGTATTTTGTATTATGTTGCATATTATTATAAAGTAGACATAACTTCCATTGTAGCTACTATAAAAAGTTTAGATTTTCCCTTAAACTCTTCTGATGAAGAATTATTAAAGATTTCAGGAAAAATTTCAATTAATTTTTTTATATTTTAAATTATATTTTTAAATGACTTTTAAATTTGTAGCCATTTTTTTATTACCAACTATTATAATTAACCTATGAATCGTTATTTACTCTAATTTATTATAACTCACCTATGAGAAACTGCTCCCCAAGCACCATGTTTATTTGTGAGAATATTGAGAATCTTCTGTTTCAGCTGATTTGCTGTTACATGGTCTCGATGTTTTGCAGCACTGATCAGATGGTCACACATCTTTTCTTCCTCTCTTCTATCAGCAGCATACTGGGCACACTGTGACTATAAAGAAATACAAACGATGCACAATAATAAACTTTTTACTGCGTATAAGTAAGGATGATATACATCTAAGTTAAAGGGTAACAGGAATTCAATTTTTTAAAACTCAATGTAATCTTTTGATATTTTGTTCTAAAGAATACATATTGTCACCTTTCAAATATAAAAAGTGCTCTTTCTAAAGTACATGTAAAATAATTTGAATAATATTGAAGTAATTAAAGACTTATGGTTTCTTCCAATTCTGAGAATCTAATTTTTATGTATTTTAGAAGCACAAATATTTACTATAAATGTAAACCTACTTGTTTATCAAGCCAATACAGTATTTCTCACTTAAAATAAGTGGCATGTTGCTGATAATTACATATGAATCAAAAATCTGTCACTTAATTTATACTTTTCCATTGCATGAATGGTAATGTGATATAGAAGAAAATGTAGTCATTTAGGAATTCAGTAGACCTGGATTTTAATTCACAAAATACACAAACTCCATATATTTTAATGTACTCAGTTTCATATTTGTAAATGAGGAGCTGAGACAAGATTTTTTCTACGATCTCTCCACATTCTTAAAATGTAATATGTTCAAACAGTTTCATGAGAACTACAACCTTATTCTTACCTCCCTTTTCCCATAATTATCAGTTGTCATGTCAGCTATCTGACGTGTATTCATTCTTACATTTGTTAGCAACACTGTTCATCAATGGATCATTTTTTGTATTAAAAATATTTCATGTAAATATGAAGAGGAACATTAATTATAAATTTGGTTCTTTTTATTGTAGTTTTTATAAAGAAAACTACAATAAATGCAGAGTAGTGTGACTATAACTTTTAACATTAATAAACTTGTAATACAAGTAATATAACTAGGAAGAAAAAAGTCTCATACATCTGATAAAATAAATAGAACTAGTTCACATTCATCATTACTATGCAAAAATCTATTTCATGGAAGGCACTTGAACATATTCCTCCCATTATCTATTGATATACACTACTACCACAAGTAATCTCTTCTGGAGAAATAACCCCACAGTAATCTAAGAAGGATTAATTCATTTTCCAATTTATCTTTTTGTACAGGGAATCACCAATTAGTACAATGATCTGCCTCAGTAATGAGCTTAATATTTCATTAGTTCACTGGAGAGTAAAATTAAATTTTCATTTTTCTTCCTTAACAATTACAGTAGCTAACTAAAAAAACTTAACTGTGAAGTACCCATCTAATATCAAATATACTTTTCTTCCTAATTATGGGCTGATATGTGGGATAGAAAAATTCCTCAAAAAGTTCTAGCAAAATGTCCTGACTTGTAAAATCTTTTACAATTTAAAAGGGATATCTTTGTGTAAACCACGCACACACATCAACAGCTCTAACCCAAAAAGAAGAGATAGAAACATTCAGGTTAAAAAAATAAGGTACAATCATCAAATAACATTGGCATACAATCAAAATTAGATTTACATTAATATTATATTTTATGTATATAAAATCTAAAAAACACTAAGTCTTCATGTGTCCTCGGAAACCACTTATCACCTTGGGAGTTGACCCACAATGAGGGTAATCTCATTCCTAAGAGTGAAAAATTGGTGTGTGTTGCGTGGGGGATACAAATATTGTTATTTCAGTACATAAAACACAAATGTACGTAAGTACAAAAACAGATGCGCAGCCTATGGGTGGTATTATAAAATTTCTTTGGGATGAGTGGCCAATTAGGCAAAATGTCTAAAAGGACTCCTAGGGAATCGATAACAACAACAAAAACGGTTGAGAAACTGCCCTTGGCCTAATGTCACCTTGGTTAAACATGTGTTAAAGCTCATAACTAATATCCAACCACTTGAAAATCTACTTTAAATGTTTCCACATAACAAATATTGATCTGCTTATATCCCCACAAAATATCTTGATTTTCTTAGTGGAAGTACAGACACTCAAAACTGATCCTGCAGGGAATTCAGTTGAGATTCCAAATCTTATTTACTACCACGAAACTTCACTTTGATAGACACTTAAAGATCACTATACTTTTATTGAAGTTTAAAATATCTGGTATCTTTTCCAGAATATGGTTGCTGCAATTTCACAAGACAAGTGCCTGCTTGTCTCGTGCCTCTTCTGACCGAATGAAGCAGAGGTCATGTGTTTGAAAGCAACAGCAGCTATTTTCCTGTCTCATGCTTTTCAGCTAGCCAGGTCAGAGATCACTAGACACAGTCTATCAACGTGTATGACTCACAGAGCTGCTTTACTGAGATAAAAACCTCATCAAAACTAGAATTGTGGGCTCTGATTTCCAGCTACACCATACTTGTTAGCCTGTTGTATCAGGAGAATAAATTGGTGGGTCATTTATTACTTTCAAGCCCAACGTAAGCCAAACACCAGGGCGCATAAATATTTCTGGAACCTATTTTGTCTTGTAAATGGAATAAACTGAAATAATTAATAACTGTTATACATAAAACATATAAATTGAAAGATTTTTTTGAATGTTATATGAGTTTATTCATATAACTGTATCATATACTCATATCGACCTATTGGTGTGTAAATATCTGCTAGCTTAAAATAACTAAAATTGTTGCATTATAAATTATTTTTTGCATTTACTCTTGAGTAGGTTAGAATAACTTCAGTCTACCAAATGGTTAGGCACATATAGGGCAGAAGGAATGTTTTCATGCTGTAAATGGGGTGAAAATAAATTAGTACTCTGTGTTTGACATTTACTAAAGCTTTTAAAAAACAGGAACAGAAATGCCTTCAGTGAAATTTTCCTTTTAAAAAACATTCTTATGTAAGGTCACAGATAGGTGATTTTTGGCTTATAACAGAAATGCAGAATTTAGTGTACTCCCAAAACCTTACCTCAAACTCTGCATGTTTATGTACATCTTCGGCTCTCTGTCTGTTCAAAATAAACTCAGCTTCATTTGCAACACGAACTATATGGTCCTTCATAGCATGGCACAGTAATCTAAAAAGAAAAATACCTTTAGAAATATTATTCTTAATAGCTTTGGTTAGTCCAATTTTTTTCAATAATCAGATTGCAGTATTTCAAATATATGTTTTAGATAAAGCTAGATATAAAATTAATATATTTTAAATTATGATTCAATAAAATGTGAAATATAGAAAGATGTCATAAAACTGTTGTATCAATTCCTCTGTTAAATAGTGTGTCTTGTGAATCAGCAACTCAGTTAATTCAATTAAGATAGGTTACTTAAAAATAAAAAATTCTGGTTGGAGTGTTTTAAAATGGTTATGCAACAGAACTCACTATCTTAGAGGTAATTTTTCACAGATAAGTTCAATGACCACACTTTAGGAAATCAATAGACTAGATTCTTATGTTTTTTTTTTTACATTGTACCTCAATAAAATTTTTAAAAATATAGGATACCCAGTTAAATTTGAATTTCAGATAAACCATGTAGATTCTTACTTTAAATAATGCAGAATGATAGAACTAAATGACATCTAAATTCTTTTAAATGCTGAGATTCCAAATTCTAATATGGAACTACAGTTAAAGTTCAACCATAGAACCGAATTTTTTAACTACAGAAGTTACTTTTTGAGAAGATTTGAATTAGTTTTTAAATGTGTAGTAACATTTACAGTGAAAAGCCTCTCACTATGTCCTCTAGTCGCCAAATTTTCAACCTCAACAGATACCCACTGTTATGCCTGGGTGTGTTTCAGAGACTTCTAAAATATACAAATAAAATACAAATATATTATTTTCCCTCACTTCCTAACACTGATAATTATTAGTACGTTATACAGTCTGTTTTTTACCCAGCTTTTCTCACATAGCAATGTATCTTGGATATCTTTTCACATGTACACACAGGGAGCTTCTTCTAACTTCTTTTGTAACACGTGGCAGAGATTACTTCCAAAGATGGCTGCAACAACATTTCTCATTCCACATGCTCTCTTTTGCCGTGTGACTTTGTCATTAAAAAATGGAGACTTTTGCTACTCCTTGTTGATCTGGACTTGCCCTGTGACTTCCTGTGAGCCACAGAATACAGCAGAAGTGATGCTATGCGACTCCTGAAGCTAGGACTAAGATGCCAGGCAGCTTTTGATATTTTTTGAACTCTCTTCTGGACTCTGTTGCTCCCCTGAGAGAAGCCTACATGACATGGAGCACATTGAAGAGCACAGAGGTGCTTGGGCTCTCAGGCCTAGATGAGGTCTCAGCCCAAAGTAAGTCACATTCAGGACACTGCAGACCCAGACAGCTCCACATGGAGCCAGAGAGAACTGCTTAGCTGAGCCCAGGCAATGAGAATCATGAGAAAGAAAAAAACTGATTACTGGTTTAAGCCACAAGATGATGATGATGATGATGGAGGAGATGGAGGAGGAGGAAGAGGAGGAAGAGGAGGGGAAGATAATATTGATTATAACAATTAATATCATTTTGTTTTTCACTGTGTCTATTAAAAACAATGATTTGACCTTTTCTAGTCTTCCTCAATTTTTTTTTTTTTTTGGCAAAAAGTAATTACTGTATGTTAAACACACACACACACACACACAAATAATATTTAAAAAGCTACCCTCAAGTCTTTCTGGGCTTTCCTTAAAGGGGAAGCTTAAGAAGTAGTTTCAGTTCCTTTATCTATGACCTTTTTACATTTCATTCTAATCCTCATATTCCTTCATTGTACATTTTTTCTTTCTGGGGATTTTAATCAGAAGTACTATTTCAATAACAGCATTACTTATTTTCACTGCTCATTAATGAAATACATCAACTTTTTTTGCTCAAGTTTTCATAAATATAAATCAGATGGGAATAGATTTAACTTTGTTTTAATTTCTGTACTTACTAAATACTGAGTCCTAGTAATTCCTTCTATATTCTTCACTATATCATGTCTACCTGTGGCAAACTTTCTTCTTTACTGACACATAAATATAAGCAGAAGAAACAAAATATCATTATATATTCTGATATTTCTAATTTATTGTTTAAATATAATTTTAAAAGCATACATATGTCTTTGAGGTAAGCGTGACTATATTGGATTTATTTGTTCTTTCTAATATCAAGGTTGAATTACAAAACATGAAGTTTTCATCTTTCCACCAAATTACTTGCAATATCTTTGTGGCATTTTCTATAAAAACCGACAGGTGAATGGTTCCTTTATTTTAGGGTGGTAATGTAAATACTGAGCAACACTGAATTCACGATAGTTCTCAGTAGAAATCTGTCTAAAATCCATGTCTGCTCGGACATAGATTTAACCACTCCTTGATGAGATTTAGGTTAAATAACTACTCTGTCACTCTAGGACCAGTGGGAATGGTTCTGACAGTATGACAGCAGCACCAGTAAAATCTTGCATAGCAGCAGGATAGGTGCAGATATTTCCTAGAAGCATGGAGCAGTAATCTCTCCAATCTCTTGAGGGGGACATAGGCACATTCTAATGGGAAAGTTGTCTAGTTTTCCATCTAAAAGTTAACCACAACACAAATTATTAAAAGAATACAAAGGTTATGGAAATCTGTTAGGCATGACGATACTTAGGAAAAAAGATAAAAACTCCTCTGTAAATGATGTTGGAGGGCATACAGTCTTAATCACTGAGGGAAATGGAAAATTAAAATAAGCTAAAAAAGAAAATCATGTAAACTTTGATTATTAACTTTTGATCATATTATCAACCTACATTTTGTAGAGGCTTCAAAAGAGAGAAGAGATGTGATATTAGAATATTCCGTTCAATGGCTTTGTCTAGTGCATGCTGAAGGCTGAAGAAAGCCAGGAAGAAATCTAATATGTGCCAATTAGTGCAGATCACAAAACTTAAATAGATTAACAGGAGACAGCAGGAAGGGAAGGGCACATGGTCTGGCTGGTTAATACATATCATTCCCAGGAGCAAAGCAGTGGATTAGCAAAGCAAAGAGGCATGGCGGTGGGGGTGGAGGCTTTGTAACAAAAGACTCCTGTCCTCAGACACACCAAAGAAATTGTATCACTTTTCCAAAGTCTGTTCCCCTATCTTGGGCACTTATGAGTTCTGCCAACTGATCTATGCTGTTTTATTTACAAGAGGAGAAAGTATCTTTCTATGACTCTTGCCACCATTCTGAATGACCCCATTACCCACATGGAAAACACTGATCACAGCAGCGCACAATTCTTTGACTAGTTAACTTGAAAGATCTTCAAATCTCCCTCACTTCAGCAAATAAATCCAATGGCCATAAGTAGCTTCATTTCACAAATCTTCATGCTTTAAGTCTACTCTCAGATCATGATCTCCTATCCTTGCTGCTCTCTTTCCTCTTGTGCTTAAAAATTCACTTCCTTTTGCATCCATCTGGGATCTCACAATTCCATGTTTCAACCACTCTTGCCAACACCTTCACTTAACTCCTGATCTACCTGCTGCACTGGAGTTAAAGATACATAACACTGGGTTAACACACTGGTCTCCTTCCTCAGTCTTACATCTAGGCTGTTAAGGAAAGTAACAAAATGAATTTTGACTGAAGATAAAATCTGTATTTCTTTTTGACAGTCAAATTGTTTTTAACTCAGGTTTTAAGAGGCTACACGAATGTCTTTACTATCCTAAGCTCACTTACTTAAAAAACTAGTATATGTAAATAAATAAATAAACCACTCGGCTGCACTTGGTGTTTATCAGTCTCTTGTTTCCTTAACAAATTATTTTATCTCAAATATGTATATATGCCAAAGCAATATGTTGTTCAGATTGCTTGTTTGTGAGTTTTATAAATAAAGCTGCAGCTTTTCTATACATACTGTTTTTTAAATTAAAATAGTTCAAAATTCTCTTCTACTCCTAATTTGCTAAGAGTATTCTTTCTAATCATGAATGTTACTGACCTTTACTAGATGTCTGCACCTACTAAGATGATCATAAAGGTTTTCACTTTTAATGTGATAAATGAATGACATTTTTAGAAATTTTTAAAATGATGAACAACTCCTGCATTCATGGGATAAACTTCCCTCATCACCCTCTTCCAGTTTGCCCCACATATACATGTTATCTTTTTATACACAGTTGAATTGAGTTCTGCTAATACTTCTATTAGAACTTACAGCTCTATATTCACAAGGGAGACTGGCGTGTGATTTTCCTTTCTCCCACACGTCTTGTTTGCTCTTATAATTGAGATTACACAGGCCTCGATGAACACTCTGGATCACTCCCTGTCTCTGATCTCTAGGAGTTTGTGTAAGTTTGGAACAGTGTTTTACTTGAACATTTGGTAGACTATCCTGTAAACTATTTGGGCTTAGAGTTTTCTCTACAGGAAGAAATTTTACTGATTAACTTCCTTTCATACTTAAAGAACTATTGAGGGTTTTGTTTCTTCTTATTCAGTTATAGGAAGTTGTATATTTTCTAGGAAATTGCTCGTTTCATTTAAATTTGTAATTTTAATGGTATAATGTTTTGATAGCAGTCTCATTTTCTTTTCTAATTAGTTTTGGCTATAATTCTGTCTCCTTTTCATTCTGTGTGTTCACTATTTGTGTTGTTTTATTTTGTTCTTAATCTTAGAAGTTTGCTCATTTATTATTAGTTAATGAATAAACATTTATCTTTGTTAATCTTCTCCACTGTATCTTATTTTTCTATTTCCCTGATTTCTGTTAGACTTCATTATTATCAGCTTTCTTCTACTTTGTGAAGGGGTTCTGTCATTTTCCTAACTTGGATTTTTTTTTTTTTTTTGCAGTTAGAGATTTAGTTCATTAATTTTAGGCTTTTCTCTCAAGTAATAAGCTTTTATGCAAATAGATTTATCTTCAAGTTTCATTTTCCTTACATTCTACAAGTTGTTGTATTTAGTATATCTATTATTGTTTAGTCTAAATACTTTTTATGTTTCTTTGAAATATAAGATATTTAAATGTTCAAAATTCTTTAGCAGTAATGAGAATATTTTAATACAATTTTTTGTTCTCGCTTTCAAATTTAAATTTACACTGGTCAGATATCATGGTATTTATAACACTAATTCTTAAAATCTGATAAGACTTGTGTTGTGATCTAACTATGTCAGCAGTTCCCAACCTTTTTGGCACCAGGGACTAGTTTCGTGGAAGACAATTTTTCTGTGGGCCAAAGTGGATGGAAAGGGATGGTTTCGAGATGATTCAAGCACATTACATTTATTGTGTGCTTTATTCCTATTATTATTACTTTGTAATACATAATGAAATAATTATACAACTCACCATAATGTTGAATCAGTGGGAGCCTGAGCTTGTTTTCCTGTGACTAGACGTTCCCCTCTGGGGTGATGGGAGATAGTGACAGATTATCAGTCATTAGATTCTCCTAAGGAGCATGCAACCTATATCCCTTGCATGCACAGTTCTACAATAGGGTCCATGCTCCTATGAGAATCTAATGCTGCCACTGAACTGACAGGAGGTGGAGCTCAGGCGGTGATGCCAGCAATGGGGAGAGGCTACAAATATAGATGAAGCTTGGCTCGCTTGCTAGTCATTCATCCGCTACTGTGCTGCCTGGTTCCTAACAGGCTAAGGACTGGTACTAGTCTGTGGCCCAGGGATTGGGGACCCCTGAATCATGTGATCAGATTTTACATATGTTACATGTTTGCTTGAGAATAATATGTACTCTCTATGATTGGGTGAAAAGTTCTATATATCAATAAGATCAAATGCTAATTATGTTATTCAAATCCTGTATATATTCACTGAATTTTTTGTCTGCTGGATATTTTGATAACTGAGATAGGAGTGTTGAAATCTTCCACAAAGATGGCAGATTTGTCATTTTCTCCCTGATGTTTCATCACTTTTTGCTTTACACATTTTGACGTTATTTATTTGAAATACATGAATTTAGGATGGTAGCATCTTAAGAAAATTCAACTTTTCTTAACCATATGACTTAGTTCTTCACTAACAATTTTTGCCTTGAAATATTTTTTAAAATATCAATATAGCTATATCAGCTTAGTTTTTTGATGCCCAGTATATATTTTTCTACCTTTTTACCTTCAACATTCTTCTGGCTTTGGGTATGCCTTTAGTGAATGGAACTCACCTGGAGTTTTAATCCTATCTGAGAAATTTGGTTTTTAACTGGAAATCAGTCCTGTTATATTTATTATGCTTATTGATATATAATGTATTTAATTCTAGCCCAATACTTTAAAAATCTTCCATTGGTTCCAGTTTTTTAATGCTTTTTATTGCGGTGGAGAGGGGTTGGTGATAGAAAATTTAGTTTTGATTCCATCTTTTTTACTCCCTACTGATTGGAAATGTATTTATTCTATTCTTTTCATTGCTATGCTTGGGCTTTTACCAGGTATAGTTAACTTAAATAAGTATGAAGTTAAATAATATCATAAGCTTCTTCTACAACAATATTATGTAATAATTCCTTCTAACTTACAAGCTATTGCCCAGTACTGTCGAGTTCAAACTCACATATTACATATCATTGCCCTTTATAAAGACAATTTCTATGTAGATGTACACATATGTGTTCTATGTAGATTTACCAATTAATTTGCATACTTTTATCTTTGTATAGTTTTGTCATTATGAGATTTTCTTATTTTATCCTGACATGCATACATTGTAAGTTTCTTAGTTGCTGTGCTCTCAGGGATAAACTATCTAAAATTATGGTTATCTATAAATGTTCATTTCACACTAATTTTTAAAAAGTATTTTTAAAATTGAGATATATTTCACATAACAAAATCCTCGCCATTTAAAAATGTACACTTTAGTGGTTTTTAGTATACTCACTATCTTGTGTAACCATGAACTATGTGAGTCTAGATCCTTTTTATCATTCTGTAAAAATCCTCATACTTATTAGTAATTAATCTCAATTTCCTCTTCCTCCTTTCTTCTGGTAAGTACTATTCTACATTCTGTTTCTATGGATTTTCCTATTCTAGACATTTCATTTAAATGGAATCACACAATATGTGTCTAGCTTCTTTCAGGTAGCATAATATTTTCCAGGTTCATCCATGTCAAGTCTCAGTACCTTATTCCTTTTTATTGGTGAACAATATTCTGTTTTATACATATATCATAGTTTGTTTACCAGCTCACCAGTTGATGAACATTTGGGTTGTTTCCACTTACAGACAATTAGGAATTATGCTATTATGAATAGTTTTTTTGTGAACATACGTTTTCAATTTTCTTGAGGATGTATCTACGGATCAGATTGCTGGGTCATATGGTAACTCTATGTTTAACTTGTTGAGTAACAGCCAAACTGTTATCCACAGTGGCTGTGCTACTTTCCATTCTCATCAACAAAGTGTGAGGGTTCCAATTTCTGTGAATCCTGGCCAACACGTGTTACTGTCTGTTTTAAACATTATAGCCATTCTAGTGAATATGAAGTGGTATCTTACTGCAGTTTTGATTTGCATTTCTGAGAATCTTCTCATGTGCTCATTGGCCATCTGTATATCTTCTTTGGAGAAATGTCTACTTATATCCTCTACTCATTTTTAAATTGGGCCATTTGTCTTTTTATTATTGAGTTGTAAGGATTACTTTTATATTCTGGAGATTAGACTCTTTTTGATTTGCAAACACTGATTTCAATTCTGCTGCTGTATTTTCACTATCTTGTAAATGAATGTCTTTTGACACACACAAGTTTTAAATTTTGATGACTATCAATTTACTTTTTTTTTGCTTGTCCTTTTGGTGTCATATCTATGAAAACCATTGTGTAATTCAAGGTCATGAAGATTTTTAACTATGTTTCCTTCTAATAGTTATAGTTCTCACATTTGGGTCTTTCATGAATTTTGAATTAATTTTTTCATAGGGTGTGAGGTTGGAGACTAGATTTATTCTTTGACCTGTCGATATCCAGTTGTTCCAGCATCATTGTTGAAATGACTGTCCTTTCAACAATGGTAAGGACAGTCATTCTGAAAAGTCTTGGCAACCTTGTTGAAAATAAATTGACCATAAGTATATGGGTTTCTTTGTGGACTCTCAATTCTATTAAATTTGTCTGTAAGACTATCTTTATTTAGTACCACACTGTTTTGATCACTGTAGCTTTGTATTAAGTTTTGGAATTAAGAGTATAAGTCCTCCAAATTTATTCTTTTAATATAGGTTTGGTTATCCTATATCTCTTGCAATTCCATATTATTTTAGAATCAACTTCTCCATTTCTGAAAAAAGACAGCTAAAATTTTGATAGTATGCACTGACATTATATATAAATTTGAAAAGTACTGTTATCTTAAAATTATTAACTTTTCCAATCCATTAAAACCTGGGAGGTATTTCCATTTATTTATATCCTCTTTCATTCCTTTCAACAATGTTTGAAAGAAATTCAACAATGTTGTGGTTTTTGATGGATAAGTGTTGACATTCTTTGACTAAATTTATTCTTTTTTTAAAAAAAAATTTAATTGTAATAAAATACATATAATACAAAATTTACAGTTTTTAATTGTACAGTTCAGTGGTACTAAACACATTTACATTGTTTTGCTACTATCACTAATAACCATTCACAGAACTTGTTTCATTTTGTAAAATCTAAATTCTTTACCTATTAAGAAATATTAATAATTCCCCATTACCTGCTCCTCCATCCTCAGCCCCTGGCCACCATCATCTCACTTTGTCTCTGTGAGTTTCACTACTCTAGGTACCTCATATAAGTGGAATCATGTGGTATTTGTCCTTTTATTACTGGCTTATTTTATTTAGCATCCACGTTGTAGAATGTGTTAAATTTCATTCCTTTAGAAGGCTGAATAATATTCCATTGTATGTATAAAGAGCTCTGTTTATAGTTCACTTGTCAATGGGCATTTTGGTTGGTTTAACCTTTTAAGTACTGCAAATAATGCAGCTACGAACATAGGTGTACACATACTACTTAGAGTCTCTACTTTTATATCTTTTGGGAATACAAGCAGTAGTGGAATAGCTGGATGATACGGCAATTCTGTTTTAAAATTTCTTAGGATCTGCGATACTGTTTTCCATAGTGACTACTCCAATTTACTATGCCATCAACAATGCACATGTGTTTCAGTTTCTCCATGTCCTTACTAACACTCATTATTTTCTAATTTTTTGATAGTGCCTAATACAGTTCGGATCTGTGTTCCCAACCAAATTGTATGTCAAAGTGTAATTTCCAATGATGGAGGTGAGACTTGGTGGGAAGTGACTGGATCATGGTGGTGGTTTCTCATGAATGGTTTAGAAACATCCCCTTGCTGCTGTTCTCATGATAGAGTGTGAGATCTCACGAACTTTGGTTGTTAAAAGTGTGTAACACCTCCCCTCTCTCTCTTGCTCCTGCTTCTGCCATGTAAGACAATGCCTATCCCACTTCACCTTCCACCATGATTGTTTGTTTCCTGAGGCATCCCAGAAGCCAAGCAGATGTCAGCATCATGCTTCCTTTACAGCCTGCAGAAGACTCTTTTCTTTATAAATTACCCAGTCTCAGGTATTTCTTTATAGCAATGCAAGAATAGAGTACTACAGTGCCTATCCAAATGGTTATCCAGTGGTATCTCTTAGTAGTTTTGATTTGCATTTCCATAATGACTACTGATGTTGAGCATTACTTAATATTATTGTTATATTTTATTATTTTTGACTTTATTGTTAATGGAACCGTTTTCTTAATTTTATTTTCAGATGGTTCATTGCTAGTGTATAGAAATGTAATTGATCTTTGTATATTGATCTCATATCCTGCCATTTTGCTGAACTTGTTTATTAGCTCTAACAGATCCTTTTTTTTGGTAGTTTAAGGTTTGCTATATGTAAGTCCTATCTTCTACAAATAGAGAGTTTCTTCATTTTCAACTTAGACAGTTTTTATTTTGTTTTCTTAATTAACTGCCCTAGCTAGAACCTCCAGTATAATGTTGAGTAGAACTAGTATTAGTGGGCATTGTTGTCTTCTTCCCTTAGGGTGAATACATTCAGTCTTTCACAAATAAGCATGACTTCATTGTGGGGTTCTTTGTTTTGTTTTGCAAATCTCACTTATCAGATTGAGAAAGCTTCCTTCCACTCCTAATATGTTGAGTGTTTTTATCATTAAACAATAGTAAATTTTGTAAAATGATTTTTGTATCTATTAAGGTATCTCCCAGTCACTTCAGCAATATAGTGTATTATGTTGACTGATTTTCACATGTTAAACCAACTATAAATTCCTGGAATAAATCCCTTTTAATCGGGGTATGTAATCCTTTCTTATGTATTGCTGAAGTAGATCTGCCAGTATTTTGTTCAGGATTTTGCATCCATAGTCATAAGATTTGTAGTTTTATTAACCTTTATTTAATAGCATTGTAGACACTGGTTTGTTACTTTTCAGACAGCTTTATCTGGGTTTGGTATCATTCAGTGTAATACTCGCCTCATAAAACGAGTTAGTGTTTCATCCTCTTCTACGTTTTGGGAGAGTTTGAGAAGGACTGCTGTTGACTCTCTTCCGTCTCAAATGTTTGATAGCATTAACAGGGAAAACATCTGGTAATCAATTTTTCTTTGTTGGAAGTTTTGCTAAATTACTAACTCAAACTCCTTACTGTTACAGCAATATTCAGATTTTCTATTTCATATTCAGTCAGTTTTAGTTTAGTGTTAGTTATGTTTCCAGAAAATTTTCCATTTCATATAGGTTTTCTAGTATTGACACACAATGGTTTATAGTAAGTATTCTCTTAATAATCTTTATTCTTTCATTAAGGCCATTAATAATGTTCCTACTTTCATTCCTGATTTTAGTAATTTGGGTCTTCTTTCTTTTTATTCTAGCTAAAGTTTTTTCAATTTTGTTGGTCTTTTTAAAGGATCAACTTTTGGTTTTATTAATCTTTATTACTTTCAAATTTTCTGCTTTAATTATACTTTAATTGCTATTTTTTCCTTCCTTCAGTCTGTTTTGGAAATAATTTGCTCCTCTTATTCTAGTTTGTCCCATTGGGAGGGTGGGAGGTTATGTTAATGTTTTCTTATTTCCCCTTTTTAAAAGTAGTTACTTACAGCTATAAATTTCCTTCTGAGCCCTACTTTAAATGCATCCTATGAGTTTTGATTTTTTTTTTCATTCTCTTCAAAGTATTATATAATTTCTCTCGTAATGTATCCTTTAATCCACTGGTTATTTAGGAGTTTCCTGTTTAACTTCCACACATTTGTGAATCTTTCAAATTTCCTTCTCTTACTGATTTCAAATTCTAATTCATTGTGGTTGGAGAAGAAAAAATGTATGCTTTCAACCTTTTCAAGTTTATTGAGAATTGTTTTTTGGCCACATATGATCTGTCCTACAGAACATTTCATGTGCACTTGTGAAGAACATGTGCCTGCTACTGTTAAATGATATATTCTATAGATGGCTGGGAGGTCTAGGTGGTGTATACTGTTGTTTCAGTCTAGGCATTCTAACCATTATTCAAAGTGGGATACTAAAGTCTCCAAGTAACATATTTGAATTATTTATTTCTCCCTTTAGTTCTGTTTGTTTTTGCTTAATATATTTTATGGGTCTCTTGTTAAGTGCATATAATTTTTAAAACTATGATGTCTTATTGATGGATTTGCATAATTAACATTATATAAAGTCTTTGTCACTGTAATGATTTTTGTATTAAAATACAGTTTGTCTGATATTAGCATAGTCATCCCTTCTTTTGAGTTCTATTTGTATGGAATATGTTTTAAAATCATTTTCCTGTCAACCTATTTGTGTCTATTAATCTGTTTCCTGTAGACATCTTACAGTTGAATCCTTTTTATAAAATCCACTCTTCCAATCTCAGTGTTTTAATTGGAAAGTTCATTTCACTTACATTTAGTGCAATCACCGATTTATCGATAAGAAAGGACTTCTGCCATTTTTCTATTTGTTTTCTATATGTCTTATGTATTTCTTCTTCCATTTCTTGCCTTCTTTTGTACTAAGTAAATATTTTTTAGTGTAGCATTTTCTTTCCCTTGTTATTTCTTTTAACTTTTAGGTTCAAGGATACATGGGCATATTTGTTACATGGGCAAACTGCATGTCACGTGGGTTTGGTGTATAGATAATTTTGTCACCCACTATACTAATAAGTATAGCAGCTGATAGGTACATTTTCTGATCCTCTCCCTTATCCCACCCTCTACCCTCATGCAGGCCCCAGGGTCTGTTATTTACCTCCTAGTATCATGTGTTCTCATTGTTTAGTTCCCATTTATAAGAGATAATATGCAGTAATTGGTTTTCTGTTCCTGTGTTAATTTGCTTAGGATAATGGCTTCCAGCTCTATCCATGTTGTTGCAAAGGACATGGTTTCATTCTTTTTCTTAAGGCTTCATAATATTCACTGGTGTATATGTACCTTATTTTCTTAACCCAGTCTACCACTGATGGATATTTAGGTTGATTCCATGTCTCTGCTATTGTGAATAACGCTGCAATGAACATTTGCATGCATGCGTCTTAATGGTAGAACGATTTATATTCCTTTGGGTATATACCCAGTAATGGGATTGCTGGGTCAAATGGTAATTCTGTTTTAAGCTCTTTAAGGAAGTGCCACACTACTTTCCACAATAGCTGAACTAATTTACACCCCCACCCCCCCACCAGTAGTATATAAGCACATCTCTTTGACTAGTGGAACATATTTTAAAAATTTAATGTCTGTGTTTAGAAAGTTCTAGTCAATGCATCCTCAAGCAGAGTTTCTATCAGTTTGGTTTTTTGCTGTGTGTGGGTCATACTTTTTAATTTGTCTCCTTGCAATGATGTTTTGAGTATTATAATATGGCAACTCTTAAAATCTCATTCTCTCTCTTCCGTAGGATTTGTTGGTGGTGTTTTTGTTATCTGAGGAGTGATTTTTCTTAACTAATTTTGTATGGTTTGTATTCTTTGTCATGTGTGGTCACTGAAGTCTGTATTTCATTACCTTAGTGGTCAACTAATAGTTGAATAGAGATTTCCTTAAATTCCTGGAAAGAAAAAAACCTCCCAGATTTTCCTAAGGAACTCTGTATAGGGACAGCCCTTCAATAATCAACCAGGCAGGTTTCAACTGTACCTTAGCATTCACTTCCTCTTTCCATATTGTTGCAAGGCCAGCAGAAGGTGAAAGCTTAAGGCCTTCTTAAGTCTGTCCAGAGGATGCACATAGCCCCTGGCATGTGAATGACCTTTTAGAATTCCATAAATATGTTAGAGCTTTTCAAAGCCCTTAGGTACCCATTGCCAAGCTGCTCCTCTCAAACTTT
The DNA here is from genome assembly GCF_043159975.1 of Macaca nemestrina. NCBI lineage: Eukaryota > Metazoa > Chordata > Mammalia > Primates > Cercopithecidae > Macaca > Macaca nemestrina. The sequence goes on from NC_092140.1 coordinate 91,205,764, forward strand.
TGGTTAACACATTATTTGCCATTAATATATGTGTAATTAATCTACATAGATGTTTCCTGACTTATGATGAAGTTGTGTCCTAATAAACCCATCATAAGTCAAAAATACTGTAAGTTAAAAATATATTAAATACACCTAACCTATCTAACCTAAGAAGTGAAATGTCTCGATAATGAAATTTATAACACATCGATGAAACAAACCAAAGAGAACATCAAAAAATGGAAGGATATCCCATGTTCCTGGATTGGAAGAATCAACAGTGTTAAAATCACCATACTATCCGAAGCAATCTACAGATTCAATGCAGTCCCCATCAAAATACCAATGACATTCTTCACAGAAATAGAAAAAAACAATGCTCAAATTTATCTGGAATCACCAAAGGCCCAGAATAGCCAAAGCTGTCCTAAGTAAAAATAACAAAACTGGAGAAATCTCCTGACTTCAAATTATATCACAGAGCTATAGTAACCAAAACAGCATGTTACTGGCATAAAAACAGACATAGACCAATGAAACAGAATAGAGAACTCAGAAACAAATCCACACACCTACAGTGAACTCATTTTTGACAAAGGTGCCAAAGAACATACACTGGGGTAAAGATAGTCTCTTTCATAAATGGTGTGGGAGGACAACCCGCTCAGGTCCCCTTCCACACTGTGGAAGCTTTGTTCTTTTGCTCTTTGCAATAAATCTTGCTGCTGCTCAAAAAACAAAAACAAAACAAAACAAAACAAAAAAATATATGGTGTGGGGAAAACTGGATATCCATATGCAGAACTATGAAAGTAGACCCCAATCCCTCATCATACATAAAAATGGATTAAAGATTTAAATCTATAAACTCAAACGATAACTGGAGAAAATCTCCAGGATACTGGTTGGGCCAATGATTTCTTGAGCAGTACCCCAAAAGCACAGGCAACCAAAGCAAACATGGACATATGGGATCACATCAAGTTAAAAAACTTCTTCACAACGAAGGAAACAGTCAACAAAGTGAAGAGACAATCCATAAATTGGAGAAAATATTAAATATTTGCAAACCACCTATCTGACAAGGGATTAATCACCAGAGTATATAAGAAGCTCAAATAACACTATTGGTAAAAATCTAGTCATCCAATTAGAAACGGGCAAATAATTTGAACAGATATTTTTCAAAAGAAGACATACAAATGGCAAACAGGCATATGAATAGGTGTTCAACACCACTGATATCAGAGAAATGCAAACCAAAACTACAACGAGGCTGGGCATGGTGGCCCACACCTGTAATCCCAGCACTTTGGGAGGCCGAGGTGGGTGAGTCACCTGAGGTCAGGAGTTCGAGACTAGCCTGGCCAACAGGGTAAAACCCCATCTCTATTAAAAATAGAAAAATTAGCCAGGCATGGTGGTGGGCGCCTGTAATGCCAGCTACTCGGGAGGCTGAGGCAGGAGAATTCCTTGAACCTGGGAGTTGGAGGTTGCAGTGAGCTGAGATCATGCCATTGCACTCCGGCCTGGGTGACTTGGTAAGACTCTGTCCCAAAACAAACAAACAAACAAACAAACAACTACAATGAGATGCCATCTCACGCCAGTTAAAATGGCTTTTATCTAAACTTTAGCAATATCAAATGCTGGCAAGGATGTGGAGAAAAAGGAACCCTCATACGCTGTTTGTGGGAATGTAAATTAGTACAGCCCAGTATGGAGAACACTTTGGAGGTTCCTCAAAAAAGTAAAAATACATCTACCATTTGATCTAGTAATCGCAGTGCTGGGTATAAACTCCAATGAAAGGAAATCGATCTATGGAAGAGGTATCTACACTCCCATATCTGTTGCAGCACTATTAACAGTAGCCAAGATTTGGAAGCATCCTAAATGTCCATCAACAGATGAATTGATAAAGAAAATGCAGTACTTGTACACGATGGAGTAATATTCAGCCATAAAAAAGAACAAGACCTTCTCATTTACAACAACATGGATGTAACTGCAAGTCATTATGTTAAGTGAAATAGGCCAGGCACAGAAAAAGACAAACATAGCATGTTCTCACTCATTTGTGAAATCTAAAAATCAAAACAATTGAACTCATAGAGACAGAGAGTAGAAAGATGGTTACAAGAGGTTGGAAAGGGTATTGGGGGGTTGGAGAGAAGGTAGGGGTGGCTAATAAAAAATTAATTAGAAAGAATAATACCTAATATTGAATAGCAAAGCCGGGTGACTACAGTGTATAATAATTTAATTGTATATTTAAAAATAACTAAAAGTATAATTGTATTGTTTGTAACATAAAGGATAAATGCCTGAGGCACTGGATACCCTATTTTCCATGATGTGATTATTATGCATTGCACACTTGTATCAAAACATCTCATACCCCACAAATATATACATCTACCATGTATGCACAAAAATAAAAAATTTTTAAAATCCAATTAACTAATTACCTCCATCTTTGTCTAATGTGATGAATTATCAATAAACATCTTTTTTCTAATCTGTATTTTAAAAATTCTACAAGTTTTTCTTTTTCCAAATCTTCTTCTTCATTTTTAATGGTCTCTTTATTCATTCTACTTTGTGCTTTATTTTATTTCACAATCCTAACTTTTGCAGCCCTTTGAGATATAAATTCTTTTTTTCCCCTTGGTGATTCTCATGCATATTGGCTTTCAGTTTCACATATTTAGTCATTAAGTATTTATCTACAGATGGTTTGCTTTTGTTTCTGGTGATAACAAGAAGAGTCCACTAGAAACATATCAGCCTCTCTTAAGGATCTTGGCTTAGTCTGATAGTTCCAGGCTAGATTCTCTGCTTTATTTCTGGGGGCAGGTTTAAAATTCCAAAGGCATGTTACTTTAGGCATATTCCCTGAGGGAATTCCTTCCCCTTGGGGCACTAATTTATAGTGGGGAGGGCTGGCCCTGAAGGAGTCCTAACACTTTAAAGACCCATGATGCCTCAATGAGTGTACTCTACATAGAATGTGAACATTCTGAACCACCAAGGTTTGTAAATTTTACCTCCATAATATACTTTAATCTATTAATTCTTTCCAGTGATAATGCTTTTGTTTAAATCTTAATCTTTCCTCACTTGGATTACAACAGCCATATAATTTTCTGCCTCCCTCAATTATCCAAAGTTAAATTTCTCCAATGGCTAACCATAATTTACAAGATAATAGTTAAACTTATTATGATATAGAGATGTCTGTCTACTTCTAAAGTTTTCACTTTTCCATTGGTGTTGTCCAAAGTTAAAGTTTCCAATGGCTACCCACAACTTACAATATAACAGTTAAACATTATGATATAGAGATGTCTGTCTACTTCTCCAACCTTCTCTGCTGCCACTTTAATATACTTATTCTATATCCTTGAACAACCCTTGTATTTCCTTTAATGAGTCATGCTATTTCAGGGCCTTTATATATGCCATTTCTTCTTCTTATAACCCCTGCCACACCCTCATCCCTATAGAGCTAAGAGACCTCTCCCAATCTCTCAAATGTTCTGGATATTAATTTATCACACTATCTTTGCTTTTTCTTTTTATTTTCTTTTAAAACTGTAAACTTTTTCTTTCTAAAACTGTAAAATTCTGTAAATAAAGTACAAAATCTATTTATCTCAGTGTCCAGTATGATTTGCATGGTACCTGCCATGAAGTATGAATTCACCAATAGTATACAGCTAAACGGATAAATGACTGAATGAATGCATGCATATGTTATATGGGAAGAAGGCTAAGAAAAATAGAATATTAATGATAATGTCATTTTTGTTAAAGCTATAGAACTGTACAGTACATTTAACATGGAAAAAACAAGGTAAATAAAACATCAGATAATTTAAGAATAGCTATTATAGAACATTTCCTACTTGGAGTATCTATACAACACAGAAAGTAAATGAAGTGATCTTCATTTTCTAATGTAAGTTTTTCATAGGAAACAGAAAAAGAAAATATTTTATCCAGTTCTATTCTTTTCTGTTTAATAACAGATAAGAGTTGTCATGAATACCAGAAAAAAAAGAGTCAGTTAACAGAACAAAGTGTCCTATTCCAAATGGAGTAGATGTCAACAAGCAGGTTCCGATGTTCTTGGAAGTAACTGATTTTATGCAGTTTGTTATAATTTAAATGCATGTCTTTGACCTCAGACTGTGAGATCCTGCATTTTAAATATAAACAATTTCTATTACTTGATGAAAAAACAAATACATCAATAGAAAAGGCAATAGGCTAGGTCAGACAAATTCATTTTTCATCATATGTAGAGAACAAAAGGCAGAACTAGTTTGTATCTATGTTCTGTTGTTCAGTAGTATTATAATTTTGGACAAATAATTTTCCCTATGTCTTAATTTCAGTTTTTGTCATCAGAAAATGGGAGTGTACTACTTCAGGTCTCCTACAAACTAGGGGAAAGAGTGTATGCCCAAACTGTAAGATTAGATTTTAAGATCCTGATTTATTTAGTGAAGAAGACAGACTTTGATTGGAGATTTAATACTTCAGTGTAATTTCCTCTGGCTCTAAAATCTCAAAAGTCAGTCACGAAGTTTCTGGTGTCACTAAAAAGTACCTCAAAATGGTAGTTCCCTTTTCTGAAAGATACACATTGATACATTGGTCATCTTTATGCTCCTTAGGAGAGAGAAAAAGAGATGGCAGATCTTGCTACTTAGTTATGAAGCTCCATACCAGATTGTGGTGAGAATTCATATCAATTCTGCATATTCATAATCTAGATTTGTAGTCTGCCATATTATCCTAATTATGCTACTAATCAAACTCTTTTTTTGATGCATGACCCAATTTACTCATTTTCATAGGTTGTAAAACTACAAATATCTGAACACTGAGGCATAGTGATGGTATATGTAGCAGGCTATTTTGAGACTTTCTATTTGTGTAGAAGAAGATGGAAAAATAAGACACTAGAGACTTCCCCCTCTGTATAGCTATTAGAAAAAAAAAGATAAGTCATTCTCTTAAAATAGAAATCTTTCCTCGAGGATAAAATCTATCAATTATTCATGCCTTTGGGTCAGTTGATTATATGAACAATTATATAAAAATACAATCAGACCTAACTAGGGATTAATTCACTATGGGAACTATCATTTGGATTGGGTGAGAAGTAGGGAGAATAAAGAGAAACCAAAATAATAATTTTGGAGCTTGAGACTGAAATATAAGGACTTGATATGGAAAGGAGAGAAGCACTGAAAAGAGAAGGCAGGGTGAGGAGAGTGAATTAATACTGGATGAAAACCATCCTTTCCCCGTGGAATGAACTGTTAAAGGAAAGCGCCTAGATAGAAGACCCATGTGTGCTCCTGGGTAGGATGTGAAAGGTCGTCTATTTTCCTCACAATTGTCCAGAGCCTTCAAAATCCAGCTAAAATGCCACTTAAATAAATAAATCCTGATAAAAGCAAATGACATATTATGTTCCAGAAACACTGAGAACTGATTACTTAACAGGCTAAGTGCTTTACAATTACCATCTCATTTGATTCTTACTTCACTTGATATCTTATTAGTTAAGCACAACTAGCCCCACTATACATAAAGAAAAAAACCTGAAACATATTAAGTAACTTGCTCAAAGTCACAGAAACAGGTGACTGTGTTGTTTGGAAAAAGCCATCAGTTTGGTGTGGCTGCTAATAGTTTCCAGAGAGTAAGTAAAGACAAGGGGTACAGAATTAGGCATTCATCTACTGAACAATAATTTACTGTGAACTTTCTTTGTGGTAGCAAATGACAGTAAAATATAAGCATGGTATAGGAGCACTTCATGGAACCTGAAGTAGGTTCCTAATTCAGTGTGAGAAGTAAAGAAGGCCAGAGAAGTGAAGGCCTTCTAGGTAGTGTTACAGAGCCTGAACTTCATAAGTAATGAAACGCTACTGTGATTTTTTTAAAGTCTGGTTTATGGAGACACAATTCACATATAATAAAATTAACCCTTTAAAATGTAGTTTAATTTTGACAAATGCATATTTCATCTAATCACGATCACAATCAAGAACACTTCCCTCATCCCAACATGTTTTGTTATGTTTTCCTGCCATCTGTAGCAAGTGAACTTGAACTGTTTTCTGTACCTATAATTTTGTTTTTTATAGAATGTCACATAAATGGAATCATGTGGTATGTCTTTGCTGTTTGGCTTCTTTCACTTCACATAATCATTTTTTTAAGTTCCACACATTACTGTGTATGTCAGTAGCTCACACTTTTTAAATTGTGGAGTTGTATTTCACTATAATGATGTATCATAATGAGTTTAACCATTTACCTGTTGACATACATTTGGGGTACTTTCAGTCCTTGGCTATTATGAATAAAACTGCTATGAATATTCATATACAGGTCTTAATGTGGACTTATTTTTCATTCCTCTTGGGCAAATAGCTAGGCTTGGAATTATTAGGACATATGGTAAAAATATGTTTAACCTTGTAAAATACTAACAAAACTGTTTTCCAAGTGGGTATACTATTTTGCACTTCCACCACCATGGTACAAGTGTTCCCATAGCTCCACATCCTCACCAATGCTTGGTGTTGACAATCTATTTATTCCCATTATAGTAAGTGTGTAATGTTATCTAATTGTGGTTTGAAATTGAATTTGCCAAATGAGTAATGAGGTGGAACATTTTTTTCATATAGTGACTGGCCATTTGTATATCTTCTTTGGTGCAGTGTCTGTTCAGATTTTTTGCCTACTTGTGTAGATCATCTTTTTATGATTGAGTTGTAAGGTCTGGATTCTCTATTTCCTTCCACTGATCTGTCTATCTTTGCATCAGTGCTATCCTGTCTTGATTATTGTAGCTTTAGAATAAGTCTCAAAGTCAAATGGTATAAATCTTCCAGCTTTGTTCCTTTTCAATTTGTTCTGGCTATCTTAGGCCCTATGTATTTTCATAGAAATTTTAAAATCAGCTGGTTAAATTTCTACCAAAAAAAAGAAAAGCCTGCTGGAATTTTAATTAGGCTTCTGTTGTGTTTCTCACTTTAGAAACAACTAACACCTTAATAATGTTGGGTCTTCAGATCCACGAACACAGTGTCTCCACATTTTTAAATCTATTTGTATGTTAATTTTTGTGGGTACATAGTTGATGTATATATTTAGGGGGTACATGAGATATTTTGATCCAGGCATGCAATGCATGATAATCACATCATGGAGCATGGGGTATCCATCCCCTCCAGCATTTATCCTTTATGTTACAAACAATCCAATTACACTCTTTTAGTTATTTTAAAATGTACAATTATTTTGGCTATTGTCACCCTGTTGTGCCATTGAATACTAGGTATTATTCCTTCTTTCCATTTTTTTGTACCCATTAACCATCTCCATTCCCCCTTTATTTATTTTTATTTTTTGGCAGAAATATGTTGTAGGTTTTATTGTATGAGTCTTCCATATATTTTCAAAGTATATCCCTAAGTGCTTCCTATTTATGATACTATTATAATAATTTATTTTATTTCAATTTCCAATGTTTTATATATGTTAACATGTTTGTTATTATAACTGATTTTGAATATTGATCTTGTATCTTGTGACTTTGCTAAATTTACTTATTAGTTCTAGTAGCTTTTGTTAGACATCTTAAGATCTTCTATTTGCCAAAATGAACTGGCTAAGAACTCCAGTCAAATGCTTGATACAAGTGGTGAGAACATCCTTACCTTGTTTTTGATCCACAAGGAAAGCATTTTGTCTGCCACCATTAATTAAAATGTTAGCTATATATATATTTTTTTTTGTAGATGCCACTTATATTGAGGGAGTTCAACTTAATTTGTAGTTTGCTGAGAGTTTTTTTTTTTTAATATCAGGAATAGATGCTGACTTTTTCAAATGCTTTTCCTACATCTATGACAATGATTGTATATTTTTCTCTTCTGCAGTCTGTTGATATATTACATTGATATATATTCTTTTTAACAAATAATTTCAATTTTTATTTTACATTCAGGGGAAGCAGGTTTGTTACCTTGGTATATTGCATGATGTTGAGGTCTGGGATACAACTGATTCCATCACCCTGGTAGTGAGCATGGTACCCAACAGACAGTTTTTAAGCCCTTGTCTCCTGCTATCTCTCCCTCCTCAAGTAGTACTTAGTGTCTATTGTTGTCATCTTTATGTCCACATTTATCCAATGTTTAGCTCACACTTATAAGTAAGAACATGTGGTATTTTGTTTTCTGTTCCAACTTCAATGTGCATAGGATAATGGCATCTAGCTGCATCGATATTGCTGCAAAGAACATGATTTAATTTCTTTGTATGGCTGCACAGTATTCCATGGTGTGTACATACCATATTTTCTTTATCCAGTCCACACTGATGGGCACCTAGGTTGATTCTAAGAAATGGTACATCATTGTGGTTTTGATTTGCATTTTTCTGATGATTACTGATGCTGAGCATTTTTTCATGTTTGTTGGCTGCTTGTATGTCTTCTTTTTGTATGTTTGATCATGTATCTTGCTCATTTTTAAATGGGGCTTTTTTTTTGTTGATTTGTTTAAGTTCTTTTTTTTAAAATTTTATTTTTATTTATTTATTTATTTATTTATTTATTTATTTATTTATTATTATTATACTTTAAGTTGTAGGGTACATGTGCATAACGTGCAGGTTTGTTACATATGTATACTTGTGCCATGTTGCTGTGCTGCACCCATCAACTCGTCATTTACATCAGGTATAACTCCCAATGCAATCCCTCCCCCCTCCCCCCTCCCCATGATAGGCCCTGGTGTGTGATGTTCCCCTTCCTGAGTCCGAGTGATCTCATTGTTCAGTTCCCACCTATGAGTGAGAACATGTGGTGTTTGGTTTTCTGTTCTTGTGATAGTTTGCTAAGAATGATGGATTCCAGCTGCATCCAAGTCCCTACAAAGGACTCAAACTCATCCTTTTTTATGGCTGCATAGTATTCCATGGTGTATATGTGCCACATTTTTTTAATCCAATCTGTCACTGATGGACATTTGGGTTGATTCCAAGTCTTTGCTATTGTGAATAGTGCTGCAATAAACATACGTGTGAATGTGTCTTTATAGCAGCATAATTTATAATCCTTTGGGTATATACCCAGTAATGGGATGGCTGGGTCATATGGTACATCTAGTTCTAGATCCTTGAGGAATCGCCATACTGTTTTCCATAATGGTTGAACTAGTTTACAATCCCACCAACAGTGTAAAAGTGTTCCTATTTCTCCACATCCTCTCCAGCACCTGTTGTTTCCTGACTTTTTAATGATTGCCATTCTAACTGGTGTGAGATGGTATCTCATTGTGGTTTTGATTTGCATTTCTCTGATGGCCAGTGATGATGAGCATTTTTTCATGTGTCTGTTGGCTGTATGAATGTCTTCTTTTGAGAAATGTCTGTTCATATCCTTTGCCCACTTTTTGATGGGGTTGTTTGTTTTTTTCTTGTAAATTTGTTTGAGTTCTTTGTAGGTTCTGGATATTAGCCCTTTGTCAGATGAGTAGATTGCAAAAATTTTCTCCCATTCTGTAGGTTGCCTGTTCACTCTGATGGTAGTTTCTTTTGCTGTGCAGAAGCTCTTTAGTTTAATGAGATCCCATTTGTCAATTTAGGCTTTTGCTGCTGTTGCTTTTGGTGTTTTAGACATGAAGTCTTTGCCCATGCCTATGTCCTGAATGGTACTACCTAGGTTTTCCTCTAGGATTTTTATGGTATTAGGTCTAACATTTAAGTCTCTAATCCATCTTGAATTAATTTTCGTATAAGGAGTAAGGAAAGGATCCAGTTTCAGCTTTCTACTTATGGCTAGCCAATTTTCCCAGCACCATTTATTAAATAGGGAATCCTTTCCCCATTTCTTGTTTCTCTCAGGTTTGTCAAAGATCAGATGGCTGTAGATGTGTGGTATTATTTCTGAGGACTCTGTTCTGTTCCATTGGTCTATGTCTCTGTTTTGGTACCAGTACCATGCTGTTTTGGTTACTGTAGCCTTGTAGTATAGTTTGAAGTGAGGTAGCGTGATGCCTCCAGCTTTGTTCTTTTGACTTAGGATTGTCTTGGAGATGCGGGCTCTTTTTTGGTTCCATATGAACTTTAAAGCAGTTTTTTCCAATTCTGTGAAGAAACTCATTGGTAGCTTGATGGGGATGGCATTGAATCTATAAATTACCTTGGGCAGTATGGCCATTTTCACGATATTGATTCTTCCTATCCATGAGCATGGTATGTTCTTCCATTTGTTTGTGTCCTCTTTTATTTCACTGAGCAGTGGTTTGTAGTTCTCCTTGAAGAGGTCCTTTACATCCCTTGTAAGTTGGATTCCTAGGTATTTGATTCTCTTTGAAGCAATTGTGAATGGAAGTTCATTCCTGATTTGGCTCTCTGTTTGTCTGTTACTGGTGTATAAGAATGCTTGTGATTTTTGCACATTGATTTTGTATCCTGAGACTTTGCTGAAGTTGCTTATCAGCTTAAGGAGATTTTGGGCTGAGACAATGGGGTTTTCTAAATATACAATCATGTCATCTGCAAACAGGGACAATTTGACTTCTTCTTTTCCTAACTGAATACCCTTGATTTCTTTCTCTTGCCTGATTGCCCTAGCCAGAACTTCCAACACTATGTTGAATAGGAGTGGTGAGAGAGGGCATCCCTGCCTTGTGCCAGTTTTCAAAGTGAATTTTTCCAGTTTTTGCCCATTCAGTATGATATTGGCTGTGGGTTTGTCATAATTAGCTCTTATTATTTTGAGGTACGTTCCATCAATACCGAATTTATTGAGCGTTTTTAGCATGAAGGGCTGTTGAATTTTGTCAAAAGCCTTTTCTGCATCTATTGAGATAATCATGTGGTTCTTGTCTTTGGTTCTGTTTATATGCTGGATTGTGTTTATTGATTTGGGAATGTTGAACCAGCCTTGCATCCCAGGGATGAAGCCCACTTGATCATGGTGGATAAGCTTTTTGATGTGTTGCTGAATCCGGTTTGCCAGTATTTTATTGAGGATCTTTGCATCGATGTTCATCAGGGATATTGGTCTAAAATTCTCTTTTTTTGTTGTGTCTCTGCCAGGCTTTGGTATCAGGATGATGTTGGCCTCATAAAATGAGTTAGGGAGGATTCCCTCTTTTTCTATTGATTGGAATAGTTCCAGAAGGAATGGTACCAACTCCTCCTTGTACCTCTGGTAGAATTCAGCTGTGAATCCATCTGGTCCTGGACTTTTTTTGGTTGGTAGGCTATTAATTGTTGCCTCAATTTCAGAGCCTGCTATTGGTCTATTCAGGGATTCAACTTCTTCCTGGTTTAGTCTTGGAAGAGTGTAAGTGTCCAGGAAATTATCCATTTCTTCTAGATTTTCCAGTTTATTTGCGTAGAGGTGTTTATAGTATTCTCTGATGGTAGTTTGTATTTCTGTGGGGTCGGTGGTGATATCCCCTTTCTCATTTTTAATTGCGTCGATTTGATTCTTCTCTCTTTTCTTCTTTATTAGTCTGGCTAGTGGGCTGTCAATTTTGTTGATCTTTTCAAAAAACCAACTCCTGGATTCATTGATTTTTTGGAGGGTTTTTTGTGTCTCTATCTCCTTCAGTTCTGCTCTGATCTTAGTTATTTCTTGCCTTCTGCTAGCTTTCGAATGTGTTTGCTCTTGCTTCTCTAGTTCTTTTAATTGCGATGTTAGAGTGTCAATTTTAGATCTTTCCTGCTTTCTCTTGTGGGCATTTAGTGCTATAAATTTCCCTCTACACACTGCTTTAAATGTGTCCCAGAGATTCTGGTATGTTGTATCTTTGTTCTTATTGGTTTCAAAGAACATCTTTATTTCTGCCTTCATTTCGTTATGTACCCAGTAGTCATTCAGGAGCAGGTTGTTCAGTTTCCATGTAGTTGAGCGGTTTTGATTGAGTTTCTTAGTCCTGAGTTCTAGTTTGATTGCACTGTGGTCTGAGAGACAGTTTGTTATAATTTCTGTTCTTGTACATTTGCTGAGGAGTGCTTTACTTCCAATTACGTGGTCAATTTTGGAGTAAGTATGATGTGGTGCTGAGAAGAATGTATATTCTGTTGATTTGGGATGGAGAGTTCTATAGATGTCTATTAGGTCTGCTTGCTGCAGAGATGAGTTCAATTCCTGGATATCCTTGTTAACTTTCTGTCTCATTGATCTGTCTAATGTTGACAGTGGAGTGTTGAAGTCTCCCATTATTATTGTATGGGAGTCTAAGTCTCTTTGTAAGTCTCTAAGGACTTGCTTTATGAATCTGGGTGCTCCTGTATTGGGTGCATATATATTTAGGATAGTTAGCTCTTCCTGTTGAATTGATCCCTTTACCATTATGTAATGGCCTTCTTTGTCTCTTTTGATCTTTGATAGTTTAAAGTCTGTTTTATCAGAGACTAGTATTGCAACCCCTGCTTTTTTTTGTTCTCCATTTGCTTGGTAAATCTTCCTCCATCCCTTTATTTTGAGCCTATGTATGTCTCTGCATGTGAGATGGGTCTCCTGAATACAGCAGACTGATGGGTCTTGACTCTTTATCCAGTTTGCCAGTCTGTGTCTTTTAATTGGAGCATTTAGTCCATTTACATTTAAGGTTAATATTGTTATGTGTGAACTTGATCCTGCTATTATGATATTAACTGGTTATTTTGCTCATTAGTTGATGCAGTTTCTTCCTAGCCTCGATGGTCTTTACATTTTGGCATGTTTTTGCAATGGCTGGTACTGGTTGTTCCTTTCCATGTTTAGTGCTTCCTTCAGGGTCTCTTGTAAGGCAGGCCTAGTGGTGACAAAATCTCTAAGCATTTGCTTATCTGTAAAGGATTTTATTTCTCCTTCACTTATGAAACTTAGTTTGGCTGGATATGAAATTCTGGGTTGAAAATTCTTTTCTTTAAGAACATTGAATATTGGCCCCCACTCTCTTCTGGCTTGTAGAGTTTCTGCTGAGAGATCTGCTGTTAGTCTGATGGGCTTCCCTTTGTGGGTAACCCGACCTTTCTCTCTGGCTGCCCTTAAGATTTTTTCCTTCATTTCAACTTTGGTGAATCTGGCAATTATGTTTCTTGGAGTTGCTCTTCTCGAGGAGTATCTTTGTGGCGTTCTCTGTATTTCCTGAATTTGAATGTTGGCCTGCCCCACTAATTTGGGGAAGTTCTCCTGGATGATATCCTGAAGCGTGTTTTCCAACTTGGTTCCATTTTCCCCCTCACTTTCAGGCACCCCAATCAGACGTAGATTTGGTCTTTTTACATAATCCCATACTTCTTGCAGGCTTTGTTCATTTCTTTTTCTTCTTTTTTCTTTTGGTTTCTCTTCTCGCTTCATTTCATTCATTTGATCCTCAATCGCTGATACTCTTTCTTCCAGTTGATCGAGTCGGTTACTGAAGCTTGTGCATTTGTCACGTATTTCTCATGTCATGGTTTTCATCTCTTTCATTTCGTTTAGGACCTTCTCTGCATTAATTACTCTAGCCATCAATTCTTCCACTTTTTTTTCAAGATTTTTAGTTTCTTTGCGCTGGGTATGTAATTCCTCCTTTAGCTCTGAGAAATTTGATGGACTGAAGCCTTCTTCTCTCATCTCGTCAAAGTCATTCTCCGTCCAGCTTTGATCCGTTGCTGGCGATGAGCTGCGCTCCTTTGCCGGGGGAGATGCGCTCTTATTTTTTGAATTTCCAGCTTTTCTGCCCTGATTTTTCCCCATCTTTGTGGTTTTATCTGCCTCTGGTCTTTGATGATGGTGATGTACCGATGGGGTTTTGGTGTAGGTGTCCTTCCTGTTTGATAGTTTTCCTTCTAACAGTCAGGACCCTCAGCTGTAGGTCTGTTGGAGATTGCTTGAGGTCCACTCCAGACCCTGTTTGCCTGGGTATCAGCAGCAGAGGCTGCAGAAGATAGAATATTTCTGAACAGCGAGTGTACCTGTCTGATTCTTGCTTTGGAAGCTTCCTCTCAGGGGTGTACTCCTCCCTGTGAGGTGTGGTGTGTCAGACTGCCCCTAGTGGGGGATGTCTCCCAGTTAGGCTACTCAGGGGTCAGGGACCCACTTGAGCAGGGAGTCTGTCCCTTCTCAGATCTCAACCTCCGTGTTGGGAGATCCATTGCTCTCTTCAAAGCTGTCAGACAGAGTCGTTTGCGTCTGCAGAGGTGTCTGCTGCGTTTGTTTAGTTTACTGTGCCCTGTCCCCAGAGGTGGAGTCTACAGAGACAGGCAGGTTTCCTTGAGCTGCTGTGAGCTCCACCCAGTTCGAGCTTCCCAGCAGCTTTGTTTACCTACTTAAGCCTCAGCAATGGCGGGCGCCCCTCCCCCACCCTCGCTGCTGCCTTGCCGGTAGATCACAGACTGCTGCGCTAGCAATGAGGGAGGCTCCGTGGGTGTGGGACCCTCCCGGCCAGGTGTGGGATATGATCTCCTGGTGTGCCTGTTTGCTTAAAGCACAGTATTGGGGTGGGAGTTACCCGATTTTCCAGGTGTTGTGTGTCTCAGTTCCCCTGGCTAGGAAAAGGGACTCCCTTCCCCCTTGCGCTTCCCAGGTGAGGCAATGCCTCGCCCTGCTTCAGCTCTCGCTGGTCGGGCTGCAGCAGCTGACCAGCACTGATCGTCCGGCACTCCCCAGTGAGATGAACCCAGTACCTCAGTTGAAAATGCAGAAATCACCGGTCTTCTGTGTCGCTCGCGCTGGGAGTTGGAGACTGGAGCTGCTCCTATTCCTGTTTAAGTTCTTTATAGATTCTGGATATTACGCCTTCGTTGGATGCACGGTTTGTGAATATTTTCTTCCATTCTGTAGGTTTTCTGTTTACTCTGTTGACAGTTACTTTTGCTGTACTCGAGCTCTTAGTTTAATCTTGTCCCACCTGTCAATTTTTGGTTTTGTTGTAATTGCTTTTGAGACTTACTGAATGGGAAGCATTCCACTTGATAACTGGAACAAGACATGAATGCTCACTCTTACCACTCCTATCCAACACAGTACTGGAAGTTGTAGCCAGAACATTCAGGCAAGAGAATGAAATAAAAGGCACTCAAATAGGAAAAGAAGAAGCCTAACTATCATATCTTTACTGACAATATGATTCTATACCTAGAAAACCCTAAAGGCTCTGCCAAAAGGCTTCTAGAACTAATAAACAATGTCAGTAAAGTTTCAGGATACAAAATCAATACATAAAAATCAGTAGTATTTCTATACACCAATAACATTCAAGTTTTGAGCCAAATAAAATCTGCAATCCCATTTATAATAGTTCCCCTTCCCCCCAAAAAAAATATCTAGGAATACATCTAAGTTGGTAAAAAATCTCTACAAGGATAACTATAAACCACTGCTGAAAGAAATCATAGATGACACAAACAAATGGAAACACATCCCATGTTCACGGATTGGAAGAATGAATATCATTAAAATAGCCATACTACAGATTCAACACTATTCCTACCAAACTACCAATGTCATTTTTTCAAAGAATTAGAAAAACGTATTCTAAAATTCATATGGAATCAAAAGAGAGCCTGAATAGCCAAAGCAACCCTAAGCAAGAAGAACAAAGCTGGAGGTATCATTACATAACTTCAAACTGTAAGTCGACAGTAACCAAAACAGCATAGTGTTGTTGGTACAACAGACATACAAACCAATGGAAGGGGACAGAGAACCCAGAGATAAAGCTGCACACCTACAGGCATCTGATTGTCAGCAAAGCGGACAACAATAAGCAATGGAGAAAGGACTCCTTATTCAATAAATGGTGCTGGGATAGCTGCGTAGCCATATAGGGAAAGTCAAAACTGAACCCCTACCTTTCACCATATATAAAAATTAACTAAAGATAGATTAAAAATTTTAATTACATTTAATCTCAAAATGTAAGGATCCTAGGAGAAAACACAGGAAATACCATTCTAGACATGAGCCTTGGGAAAAAATTTGTGATAAATAGCCTTGAATGTTATATATACTTTGCATTTTGGAGGATCATTACCTTTTGTTTATGATGATATAACCCTTTTCATATATTGCTGGATTTGATTTGCCAAACCTTGTTAAAAATCACTGCAATTATGCTAATGATGGATATGAGTCTGTAATTTCATGTCTTATTACGTCTTTTTCTAGTGTTGGTATCAGTATTATGATGTCTCATAAAAGGAACTATAAAGCATTACTTCCTCTTTTATTTCTGGAAGACTTTCAGCATATTGGTATTATTTATTCTTTAAATAATAATGTTTCATCCCCATTTACCCTGATGTGATTATTATGCATTGTATCCTTGTATCGAAACATCTTATATATCCCATATACACACATCTACTATGTACCCACAAAAATTAAAAATTTTTAAAAATTAAAAAGAAATATTTAAAGTTGTTTAACATCAACCCAGTTCTTTAGTAAATTAAGTCCACTGCTTTTCTTATACTGTTCTATGAATACGGAAAACTAGACTTTAGTATAATTGATTGTTTTGAAGTCCTCTTTATGAGTAATTCTTTTAAAAAAGGAAAATATGTACAATTTTCATACTCTTTCTGATACAAAGATTAATGTTATAAAACCCTATCGGCATTAATAATTAAGTAAATCACTGGTTAGCACTAAAAAGTCAAGAAAACTTTGACTATTTAAATAACATAAACTTCAAAGACAGATTTTATTTTTTACAACTAAAATTAGGACCACATTCGTTTTATTAGATAATGAAACTCATAAGTTATTTTCTGTTGTTATAAATTTTAATTTTCACCAAAAAAGCCAGGGATGATTTTTTGTTTGTTTGGATTCCACACATTGTGCCTATACTTGCTTAGGTCCTATCTCCTAAAAGAAGCCTTCTGTAATCATTACAGCCCACTGAAATACCTCCTTCTAAAGTCATTGACATTTTTATATCATTTAGTTTGAAATTAGTCATATACTGACTATAATGTTTTGGAACTGTTTAATTTTTTTCTGGACATAAATCCTAATGTCTCAATTATGAGTTACTTGTAAATGAGGAATATGTGCAAAATGTATTTATGTCCCTGCTAAAACTAACTACAAAATGAGTGTTTTCTAAGTATTTATTCAGGTTTTGTTTTTTAAGACATACTGTAATTAATAAGAGTTAAGAACTCCAGGAATACATGTTCATGTATTTCTATTACCTTTGTAATTAAAAAACAGTAACAATAACTTTTTCTTAATCCCTGTTTAGCAGGCACTGTGGATCTTTATAAGAGACATGTTATCGAAGAAATATTCTGGTTTTTCAAATATTGATCTGTACAACAGGACATGAGGAAAATAAATCATTTATGTGTTCTTATTTTACCAACATATGAACTAATCAGTCTATGTAACTCAGTATTCTAATTCTCCTGGCATTGTGGGACTCTTGCATAAACCAAAATCTATGACACAGGTCATGGCTGTATTCCTGTCCCATCTGTCTTGCTCATCTTATGTCCTCACTTCTCACCTTTAGTGCATCCTTTGGTCATGTGTACAACATCTATGCCTTCAGGTTAGTGTGGCCCCATTAGTTCACTTCTACCTGCATCCGTTATTTCACAATACACCAGCCACATATGCAAAGGCCAACTCTAGGCTCTTCTATTGCCAAGTTGATCTTACCTAACAGAATGGTGTGAAAATTAAATAAAAGCTTTCTAATGAAGATATAGATTAAGTAAATCTTGACTGGCTTTTGTATGCAATAAGTAAACCAAGAACAAAAAAAATGTGTCTCTAAGAAATAAGAAATGGAAAAATATGGCAGATAAATGAATACGCCAAAATAGGTAACTTTTTCATTGATTCACTTTTTAAATGTTATGTTTCTTAATGTAATAAGGAGAAAAGTATATTTAAACTTGTTCTCAGAAGAGAAAAAATAATATGCATACATATGTAGATATATTTTAAACATGGTTAAAAATGTGATTTAGGCTGGGCATGGTGGCTCATGCGTGTAATCCCAGCACTTTGGGAGGCTGAGGCAGGTGGATAACTTAATTTCAGGAGCTCGAGACCAGCCTAGGCAACATGGCAGAACCCCGTCTCTACAAAAAAAATAAAAAATGCAGCTGGGCATGGTGGCTCGTGCCTATAGTCCCAGCTACTTGGGAGGCTGAGTTGGAAGGACTGCTTGAGCCTCGGAAATGGAGGTTACAGTAAGCTGAGATCATGCCACTGCACTCCAACCTGGATGACAGAGCGAGACCCTGTCTCGAAAAACAAAATATAATTCAAATATAATTTATGATCACTAAAGTTTGAAATATATTTCCCTATTACTTGAAATCTAACTATTATTAAATGGGACTTTAGTTTTAGATAAATAACATTTTATTTTACCATCAATGTCTAAGGTTGCACGTATAAATCAGAAATACTATTTAAGATGTATGCAGGTAATTTTGTAAAAGTATGTTTGTTAACTAATTAGATGTATAAAGTGAATACAAGAGTGGCAAAAAATGAGCATGGAGGGTTGGCTGGCAGGATGGCCAAATAAGAACAGCTCTAGTCTGCAGCTCCTAGTGAGATAAACCCAGAAGGAGGGTGATTTCTGCATTTCCAACTGAGGTACCCAGCACATCTCACTGGGATGACTAGACAGTGGGTGGTTAGACTGGTTAGACAGTGGGTGCAGTCCACAGCGGGTGAGCAGAAGCAGGATGGGGCACTGCCTCATGTGGGTAGCACAAGGGGTCAGGAAACTCCCTACCCTAGCCAAGGGAAGCCATGAGGCACTGTGCCATGAGGAATGGTGCACTCCGGCCCAGATACTACACTTTTCCCACAGTCTTTGCAATCCACAGACCAGGAGATTACCTTGGGTGCCTATGTCACCAGGGCCCTGGGTTTGAAGCACAAAACTAGGCAGCCATTTGGGCAGACACTGAGCTAGCTGCAGGAGGTTTTTTCACATCCCAGTGGCACCTGGAATGCCAGTGAGACAGAACTGTTCACTCCCCTGCAAAGGGAGCTGAAGCCAGGAAGCCAGGTGGTCTAGCTCAGCAGATCCCACCCCAACAGAGCTCAGCAAGCTAAGATCCACTGGCTTGAAATTCTCGCTGCCAGCACAACAGTGTGAAGTCAACTTGAGACCCTCAAGGTTGGTGGAGGAAGGGGTGTCCACCATTACTGAGGCTTTGGTAGGCGGTTTTCCCCTCATACTGTAAACAAAGTCACCCGGAAGTTCTAACTGGGCAGAGCCCTCTGCGGTTGAGCAAAGCCACTGTAGCCAGACTGCCTCTCTAGATTCCTTATCTCTGGGCAGTGTATCTCTGAAAGAAAGGCAGCTGCCCCAGTCTGGGGCTTATAGATAAAACTCCCATCTTCCTGGGACAGAGCACCTGGGGGAAGAGGCGGCTGTGGGTGCAGCTTCAGCAGACTTAAATGTTCCTGACCACTGGCTCTGAAAAGAGCAGTGGATCTCCAAGCACAGTGCTCGAGCTCTGCTAAGGGACAGATTGCCTCCTCAAGTGGGTCCCCGACCACCGTGCCTCCTGAATGAAGGAAACACCTCCCAGCAGGGTTCGACAGACACCTCATACAGGAGAGCTCCAGCTGGCATATGGCAGGTGCCGCTCTGGGAAAAAGCTTTCAGAGGAAGGAACAGGCAGTAATCTTTGCTATTCTGCAGCCTCTGCTGGTGATACCCAGGCAAACAGGGACTGGAGTGGACCTCCAGCAAACTCCAGCAGACTTGCAGCAGAGAGGTCTGACTCTTAGAAGGAAAACTAACAAACAGAAAGGAATAGTATCAACATCAACAAAAAGGATGCCCACATCCGAAGGTCAACGACATCAAGACCAAAGGTAGATAAATACACGAAGATGAGGAAAAACCAGCTCAAAAAGGCTGAAAATTCCAAAAACCAGAATGCCTCTTCTCCAAAGGATCACAACTCCTCACCAGCAGGGGAACAAAACTGGATGGAGGATGAGTTTGACAAATTGACAGAAGCAGGCTTCAGAAGGTGGACAATAACAAACACCTCCAAGCTAAAGGAGCATGTTCTAACCCAATGCAAGGAAGCTAAGAACCTTGAAAAAAGGTTGAAAGAATTGCTAACCAGAATAACCAGTTTAAAGAAGAACATAAATGACCTGACACAGCTGAAAAACACAACACGAGAACTTCATGAAGCATATACAAGTATCAACAGCCGAGTAGATCAAGCAGAATAAAGGATATGAGAGACTGAAAATCAACTTAATGAAATAAAGTGTCAAGACAAGATTAGAGAAAAAGAATTAAAAGCAGTGAACAAAGCCTCCAAGAAATGTGGGACTCTGTGAAAAGACCAAACCTATGTTTGACTCATGTACCTGAAAGTGACGGGGAAAATGGAACCAAGTTAGAAAACACTCTTCGGGATATTATCCAGGACAATTTCCCCAACCTAGCAAGACAGGGCAACATTCAAATTCAGGAAATACAGAAAACACCACAAAGATACTCCTCGAGAAGAGCAACCCCAAGACACATAAATGTCAGATTCAACAAGGTTGAAATGAAGCAAAAAATGTTAAGGGCAGCCAGGGAGAAAGGTCGGGTTACCCCAAAGGGAAGCCCATCAGACCAACAGCAGATCTCTCTGCAGAAAACCTACAAGCCAAAAGAGAGTGGAGGCAAATATTCAACATTATTCAAGTAAAGAATTTTCAACTCAGAATTTCATATTCAGCCAAACTAAGCTTCAAAAGTGAAGGAGAAATAAAATCCTTTACAGAAAAGCAGATGCCGAGAGATTTTGTCACCACCAGGTTTGCCTGTCTAGAGCTCCTGAAGGAAACACTAAATATGGAAAGGGAAAACTGCTACCAGCCACTGCAAAAATATACCAAATTGTAAAGAGCATTGACACTATGAAGAAACTGCATCAACTAATGGGCATATTAACCAGCTAGCCTCATAATGACAGGATCAAATTCACACATAACAATATTAACCTTAAATGTAAATGGGCTAAATGCCCCAATTAAAAGACACAGACTGGCAAACTTGATAAAGAGTCAAGACCCATCAGTGTGCTGTACTCAGGAGACCCACCATACGTGCAAAGCCACACACAGAGTCAAAATAAAGGGATGGAGTATTATTTACCAAGTAAATGGAAAGCAAAAAAAAGCAGGGGTTGCAATCCTAGTCTCTGATAAAACAGACTTTAAGCCAACACAGATCAAAAGAGACAAAGAAGGGCATTACATAATGGTAAAGGGATCAATGCAACAAGAACAGCTAACTACGATAAATATATATGCACCCAATACAGGAACACCCAGATTCATAAAGCAAGTTCTTAGAGACCTACCAAGAGACTTAGACTCCCATGCAATAATAGTGGGAGACTTTAACATCTCACTGTCAGTATTAGCCATATCAATGAGAGAAAATCAACAAGTATGTTCAGGACTTAAATTCGGCCCTGGACCAAGTGGACCTAATAAACATCTACAGAACTCTCCACTCCAAATGAATAGAATATACATTCTTCTCAGCACCACACTGTACTTATCCTAAAATTGACTGCATAATTGGAAGTAAAACACTCCTCAACCAATGCAAAAGAATGGACATCATAACAGTCAGTCTCTCAGACCACAGTGCCATCAAATTAGAACTCAGGATTAAGAAACTCACTCAAAACCTCACAGCTACATGGAAACTGAAAAACCTGCTCCTGAATAACTACTGGGTAAATAACGAAATGAGGGCAGAAATAAATAAGTTCTTTGAAATCAATGAGAACAAAGACACAACGTACCAGAATCTCTGGGACACACGTAAAGCAGTGTTTAGAGGGAAATTTATAGCACTAAATGCTCACAAAGGAAAGCAGGAAAGATCTAAAATTGATACCCTAACATCACAATTGAAAGAACTAAAGAAGCAAAAGCAAACAAATTCAAAAGCTAGCAGAAGACAAGAAATAACTAAGATCAGAGCAGAACTGTAAGAGATAGAGACACAAAAAAACCCTTCCAAAAAATCAATGAATCCAGGAGCTGATTTTTGAAAAGATTAACAAAATAGACCACTAGCCAGACTAATAAAGAAGAAAAGAGAGAAGACTCAAATAGACACAGTAAAAAATGATAAAGGGGATATCACACTGATCCCACAGAAATACAAACTACCATCAGATAATACTGTAAACACCTCTACTCAAATAAACTAGAAAATCTAGAAGAAATGGATAAATTCCTGGACACATACACACTCCCAAGACTAAATGAGGAAGAAGTTGAATCCCTGAATAGACCAATAACAAGTTCTGAAATTGAAGCTGTAATTAATAACCTACCAACAACAACCAAAAAAGCCCAGGACCAGACAGATTCACAAACGAATTCTACCAGATGTACAAAGTGGAGCTTGTATGATTCCTTCTGAAACTATTCCAAACAATAGAAAAAGAGGGACTCCTTCCTAACTCATTTTATAAGGCCAGCATCATCCTGATACCAAAACCTGGCAGAGTCACAACAAAATAAGAAAATTTCAGGCCAATATCCCTGATGAATATCAATGCGAAAATCCTCAATAACATACTGGCAAACAGAATCCAGCAGCACATCAAAAAGCTTATCCACCATGATCAAGTGGGCTTCATCCCTGGGATGCAAGGCTGGTTCAACACATGCAAATCAATAAACATAATCCATCACATAAACAGAACCAATGACAAAAACCATATGATTATCTCAATAGATGCACAAAAGGCATTTGATAAAATTCAACACCCCTTCAAGCAAAAAAACTCTCAACAAACTAGGTATTAATGGAACGTATCTCAAAATAATAAGAGTTATTTATGACAAACCCACAGCCAATATCATACTGAATGGGCAAAAACTGGAAGCATTCCCTTTGAAAACTGGCACAAGACAAGGAGGTCCTCTCTCACCACTCCTCTTCAACATAGTATTGGAAGTTCTGGCCAGGGCAATCAGGCAGGAGAAAGAAAGAAAGGGTATTCAAGTAGGAAGAAAGTCAAATTGTCTCTATTTGCAGATGACATGATTTTATATTTATAAAACTCCATCGTCTCGGCCCCAAATCTCTTTAAGCTGATAAGCAACTTCAGCAAAGTCTCAGGATACAAAATCAATGCGCAAAAATCACAAGCATTCCTATACACCAGTAATACACAAACAGAGAGTCAAATCATGAGTGAACTCCCATTCATAATTGCTATGAAGACAATAAAATACAAAGGAATACAACTTATAAGGGATGTGAAGGACTTCTTCAAGGAGAACTACAAACCACTGCTCAAGGAAATAAGAGAGGACACAAACAAATGGAAAGACACTCCATGCTCATGGATAGGAAGAATCAATATTGTGAAAATGGCCATACTGCCCAAAGTAATTTATAGATTCAGTGCTATCCCCATCAAGCTACCATTAACTTTCTTCACACAATTAGACAAAACTACTTTCAATTTAATATGGAACCAAAAAAGAGCCTGTATAGCCAAGACAATCCTAAGCAAAAAGAACAATGCTGGAGGCATCATGCTACCTGACTTCAAACTATACTGCAAGCCTATGGTAACCAAAATAGCATGTTACTGGTATGAAACAGATACACAGACCAATGGAACAGAACAGAGGCCTCAGAAATAATGCCACACATCTACAACCATCTGATCTTTGACAAACCTGTCAAAAACAAGCAACGGGAAAGGATTCTCTATTTAATAAATGGTGCTGGGAAAACTAGCCAGAGGCAGAAAACTAAAATTGGACCCTTTCCTTACACCTTATAAAAAAATTAACTCAAGATGGATTCAAGACTTAAATGTAAAACCATAAAAACCCTAGAAGAAAACTTAGGCAATGCCTTTCAGGACACAGGCATAAGCAAAGACTTCATGACTAAAACACCAAAAGCAATGGCACCAAAAGCAAAAATAGACAAATGGGATCTAAGGAAACTAAAGAGCTTCTGCACAGCAAAAGAAACTATCATCAGAGTGAACAGGCAACCTACAGAATGGGAGAAAATTTCTGCAATATATCCATCTGACAAAGAGCTAATATACAGAATCTACAAGGAACTTAAACAAATTTACAAGAAAAAAAAATAAACAACCCTATCAAAACGTGGGCAAAGGATATGAACAGACACTTCTCAAAAGATGTCATTTATGTGGCCAACAAGTATATGAAAAAAAGCTAATCATCACTAGTCATTAGAGAAATGCAAATCAAAACTACAATGAGATCAGATCCCAGAGAGGATGTGGAGAAACAGGAATGTTTTTACACCGCTGGTGGGAGTGTAAATTAGTTCAACCACTGTGGAAGACAGTGTGGCAATTCCTCAAGGATCTAGAACCAGAAATACCATTTGACCCAGCAATCCCACTACTGGGTATATACCCAAAGGATTATACATCATTCTACTATAAACATATATGCACACATATGTTTATTGCAGCACTGTTCACAATAGCAAAGACTTGGAACCAACCCAAATGCCCATCAATGATAGACTGTATAAAGAAAATGTGGCATATATACACCTTGGAATACGATGCAGCCATATAGGATGAGTTCATGTCCTTTGCAGAAACACGGATGAAGCTGGAAACCATCATTCTCAGCAAACTAACACAGGAACAGAAAACCAAACACTGCATGTTCTCACTCATAAGTGGGAGCTGAACAATGAGAACACATGGACACAGGGAGGGGAACATCACACACTGGGGCCTGTTGAGGTGTGGGGGACTATGGAAGGATAGCATTACGAGAAATACCTAATGTAGATGACAGGTTGATGGGTGCAGCAAACCACCATGGCACGTGTATACATATGTAACAAACCTGCACGTTCTGCACATGTACCCTAGAACTTAAAGCATAATATTAAAAAATAATAATAATAATTTAAAAAGAATGTTAAAGAAAACCTGGCATAGGTCAGATTTTATAAGAAAACACATGGAAAAGAAACTTCTGTTTTCCAGGAGCTTCCAGAGATTATTGGCTCCAAATTAAACCAGAATGTCTACTTTAAGGAAACAGTTTCTTATTTTACAGCTTTGGAAGTTTTTTCGTTTTGTTTTGTTTTTAAATACAGGTTTTGTCAAATCAAAGACATAAGAGAAATAAAAAGCAAACCAATGCTTGTTGGTTAAAATATTAACTAGCATTTGTTAAATTAAAGAATACATTCAAATTGGTGCCATACAATCACTAAAAAATTATACTTGGATGCAATATGCTTCTCCTCTTAAAAACCTAAGAAATGCATGGTGTATATTTTCCCCTATTCTAAAGAACAAAACAAAAAATCAGAATCTTGAGAGCTCTAGCTTAAATTCAGTGCTAAACATAAATATGATCTGTTCTTTCTGATGAATATTCAAAAATTAAATTCTATATTATTTTAAAAGAGTGACAAAGGTTTATTTCAGGCAAATGATTATTTAAAAAGATAACTCAAATTCTGTATTTTAAGTAAGTACTGCCTATTTGCCTTATTCTTCAATGCATATTTTAATAATTCAAATTCCAATCATTATTGCCAAGATATTACAGGCAATTTTACATCCCATTAACCTTGCTTTGTTTTAATTATAAAGATCCTTTGTTAGATTCCTTTAAATGATCCAGTTTATAATTTCAGCCTGTCCTAGGGAGTACTTTAATTCAGATGCACATTCATCAACTGTTTTTGTCCTGTTAATTGCAGACAACTGCACAATTGCTTTCTCTAGCTATGATTGATGAATTGTATTCACGAGTGTAGCTGTTAAGTAGGATAAATATTTATAATAATTTCTACTTAAAGATTTTTATCTTCATTCCCATAAGGGCAAATTAAAGGCTGATATTCTAACAACCCAAATAAAGTGAGTTTTTAAATGTTTCATATTAAACCATATGAAAAAGTTGCAAAAATGTTATATGTCCAGGCAAATGGGATAAAAGCATGTATAAAATATCTAATTTGTGCTTTGCACATAATGGGCATCAACATACAGTAGGAAGATAAACAGAGTAATGGGCTTTTTAATGGAACTGTATCCCAGCTACCGAAATATGACTTTTTGAGCCAGAAGTCCGAGTTCATATTTGTGAAAGAGAAAAGTCTAAATCGAAAGAAATGATCCAAACTAAAGGTGGGAGTAAGCAAAATTCTAAATACATATTATATGCAATAACAAAAGTAAAAACTTCCATTTTAAAATATCATATATATTATGTTGAACTTTCTGGGAAACTGAGCAAGAAGGGTGTTACAGTATTCTACAGATGAGAAACAATGTCGGAGGAAGATTATTACTTGCCTGCAGTCTAACAGCTTATCAATGGGAGAAATGATATTTGAACTCAGTAGAATTAACATATGGATACTATGTATTATACTATGCATTGTGGAATAACCATAAAAAGATCTACCACAAATAAACACTATAGATAGGTATATATAAATCAGGGAAAAATTGAGGTACTGGGAGAACAGAGAAAGGCACACAATCCAGATTAGGGGTAGGAAGGGGTTGGTCCTCGGTGAAAAGATTATTTTCGCTAAAGTAAGAGAAGTCAATGTATTAACGCAAATGCCTATCTTCTCTTAACTGTGAACGGCTGAAGAAAACATTACACTATCAAAGACAGCAACCTCAATTGGCTCCCCCAAATTGCCTGGCAAGCCTCTGAGGTTTCTTTAGTTTTTTCTCTTCTCTATTCTTTTACAATTGCTATTTTCAGTATTCTTCACTTTTCTAAAAATCGTATGTACCCTCTCCCAATTTCCTTTATTCTCAGCAAATGACCCTAACTGCCACTTCATAGAGAGAAGGCATCATGTGAGATCTCTGAATTCTTCCACCAATTTAATTGTCTTCATCCTTTCTCAGTGCTCTTCCACTAAAGGCCAATCCTTCTATCTCAGTGCACCCCTCTCAGAGAGTTTATGCTGTCAATATTGCCTTCTTTCCCTCCCACCTTATTGCCTTTTTCCATCAACACTGAAAAATACTCAGGTTCTTCTTTCTAAAAAGTAACCCCTCTCTCCAAATTTAAACCTTATCTACCTACATCAACCACTCTATCTTTCCCCTTCTTGGCCAAACTTCTTTAGAGAAGTACTTGCTGCCTGTATTTCATTTTGGGCTAGCTCTTCAACTCAAAGCAACCTGGCTTCTGTCCCTCTACTCTCAGTAAATCACCACTTTTTCAAAAAATACCTCTCTCAGTTACCTGCTCCCATAGCACCCTCTAATTGCCCTTTACATATTTATTAAACTTGCAATTACTTAATCAAAGGCTGTTGCCCCCACTAGACTGTAAGCTCTAATAGGGTAGGACTTGGATCTACACCCAGCTTCTTCAGCACACAGGTGCTCACCAGTATTAAGTCTGGATGAGATCACCATGACCTCCTTTTGGCTGAACCCAGTGGTCCCTTTAACACTAACTTAAAAATCCTCTTTTTGATCATACATTCTTCCTTAAACACTCTACTCACCATTCTTTTCTTTATGCTTTCAATAAATATTAATTTAACGTGGCAAATAAACAAATATTTCGTTAGCATGCTAACTACATAATAGGCACTATTCCAGAATATAGAGATATGGCAACAAATAAGATGATGAATAAGACACAAGATCTTAAGGAAACACATTTTAGCAGAAGAAATAGATGTAAACAAGCAAACACAGCAGATCATTTGAGATGATGTTATTATGTGTTAAAACAGGATTATGTCATGGGAGTGTAACAACTATGTAAGATCGTCAGGGGAGCCTCTGTGACAGGGTAGCATTTAAGCTGATTCCTCAAATATGAGAAACAACCAATCATGTCAAGATGTGGGAGAAGGGGATTCCCAGCAGAAACAGGAGTAGAAGCGGGGCCCCTGGTTCTCCACTCCCTCTATTCACTCTCCCTGGGCATCACATCTGTATCCTTTCTACAGTTTACCACGAGTAACCTGGAGACTCATAAGCCTAAATCTCCATGCCAGCTCTCTCTTTGGAGAGCTCAGTACTCAAATGCCCATGCCTATTCAACATCTCCACCTGGATATTTCACCAGTACCACAAGTTCAGTGTAACCCAAAAGTGAAAAATTCTCAACTCAAACCTCACTTTCTGTACTCTCCTAGCTAAGTGAACTATACTTATACTGTAAACTGTCAGTTACTAAAGCTGACATCAAAATATCCTTGATTCCTTCTTTCCCCTCTTCCATCCAATATATTAGCAATCATAGTGACTTAACTTCCAAAAGATACTTCAAATTTGTTCACTTCTTCCATCCTCACAGCCACTATTAGTCCATGGCATCGTCTTCTTCAACAAGATTACTGAACCTTAGGTTGGTATTGCTTCAAGTCTTGAGCCCGTGAAACTCTCCACATTGCAGGCTACGCCTAAACATTTTCAATTATTCTCCAGTATCCTTTGCATGGCTTCATGGCATGATCTTTGCTAATGACATGTGCCTTCATGTGGCTGGCATACAACATGCATTTAAATAGCTGCTAGCTGACTGAAAATAGCTTTCCAGCTACATGTCTCACTATTCTCTTGCCCCTAGTCCTCTGCACTATACAATTCCCTCTGCCAAGAATCGTAATTCTACTTTTTTTCTACTTGGCTATCTCCTGATGATCTCTCAAATGGCGTTCCCTTTGGGTAAGTACTCTTTCGAAAACCTTGACAATCCCAGCACTCAGTGGAATGCATCCCTCCAGACTAGGTAAAGTATTCTGCGGTACGATTGCATCATTACCTACACCACTTTTATCACAGTATCCTTGTATTATTGTATGTGTTCATCTAACGTTTGCCTTTCCCCAAGAAACTGGGACCATTTATATCTTATTCCTAACTCTATTCCTAACTCTTATAATAGTATTTGACATGTAATGAGGGCTGAACAGACATTTGCTGCACTCATGCATACATGATTTGTTCTAACATATTTACAACTATTCATGTTTGAATCCTTATTCCAAAATCATTTTTATTTGGAAGAACGAGTCCTATGAAGAATAGGAACAGAAATTTACGAGAGCAGAGAGAACATAATGGACAGAATTTCAGAGATTATTACATGTTTAATTTTTTTTCGTGGGGGAAGGGGAATGAAGTCTTGCTCTCGTCGCCCAGGCTGGAGTGCAATGGCATGATCTTGGCTCACTGCAACCTCCACCTCCCGGGCTCAAGCAATTCTCCTGCCTCAGCCTCCTGAGTAGTTGGGATTACAGGCACCTGCCACCACGCCTGGCTAATTTTTGTATTTTTAGTAGAGATGGGGTTTCACTATGTTGGCCAGACTGGTCTTGAACTCCTGACCTCAGTTGATCCACCCCACCTGGCCTCCCAAAGTGTTGGGATTATAGATGTGCGCCACTGTGCCCAGCCTAGATTGAAATTTTTTTTAAAAATTGTGACTATTTTATTTCCAACCTTTCCTAATATAAATCCCAAATTCTACCACTGACCGATAAAAACATTATCAGAAGCTTAAAATCTCTGATATTAGCAAATTTTCCACCCTCTTCCTTTTCTAAGCCTATTACTACAATCTTTATTTAAGTGCTTAGAGGTTCAATTCTGGTAACTCTTAGGAGAGTTACTGATAATAATAATAATTACATATATATATTTTTACTTCACAGTTGAAATAAAATAATTGTGGATATGTCATTGAGAGCTATTAGTAAAACTGAAAAAACAATGAATAGTTTTTTTTCTATTTATTCATCACCCGAAAACGGATAATAATTATTAGCAACTCTTATCACAATAAAACTCTGTAAGACATAGCAAGTGCTGTTATGTAAAATACTATTTGTGTTACAAAAGAAAACTGGTATTTTCCTGCATCTTTGATGTTGCAGTGAATGCAAAGCTTTTAAATTTTAGATCGGTACTACTGGCTAACATGATTAGGTCACAAAATATCAAAATGAGAAATATAAAATAAGATAAATTGTTATAAAAACAGAAGATATTTCTCAAAATATAATAAAGTGATGGAAAAAATGAATAATACTAAGTGATATTTAATTTTTAAAACTTGGGTATCTATAACATATAGAAACTAATTTTCAAGGACTATTCTTTCACAACTCCCTTTCTTGAAAAAGATAAATTTTATATACAGTAAGCATTATTTCCTCATTAATCTAAAGCTGGTTTCGAATATGAAATAAATAGGTCATGCCAAATAATCATCATATTCCAAAGAATGCAGCGTATCATACAAGAAATTCAAGTTGTAAAGTTTGCAGGTCTTGAGTTGATAGAAGCTATACATGTCACATGGTGACAGCTAAATCTATTTTAATGTGTCCACTGCCAATAAAGCACTGCAAAAATAATAATTAACAACTATTTACCACAAAATGGTAAATGTAATAATGCGTTCAAATGTAATTTTACTTATTGTTTTAATAATAGAATATATACATTTCTACCCGAGAGAGATATATTTGCTATATTTAATATCCCTCACATTTTCAGTTGGATATTGAATGAGTGACATATTCAGATAAAACTGTTTCACATGGACTGAGGAGAGGCTGAAGGGGTAAACACTGAGCACTGCTCTGAAAACAGATGGAGTGGCAGATGGGATTGCAGATTGGGTTCACTTGATCTGTGTAAAACAACTTTACTACTCAGTAAAATGTACTTCAAATCTCACCAAACCTTATAAAGTTTGTCCCTTTATTTCATGCATGGCTTTTTCTTCAAAAATAAATGTTTAGCATTTTAAATTTTGTTAAAGTTTAATTAAGTACCTGTGTGATAAATTAGTTAACTAAAAGATATTTTCTTCCACATTTTTGGAACAGATGGTAGGAAAGAGCAATTGCCCAGTGGAATAAAATGTACACTGACTAGTTGTTCAAAATTGTAAAATTAATTACCTTCCTTCATTGATGAGCTCAATAAATGCAAGTCCTGCATTCTTCTGAATAGAGTTTTGCCATTCCTAAAAGGAGAAACCAAAACAAATGTGAGAAAAGTGAACATTTAAATGAAAGTAACATCTGGTTTAGGGATCACGTTGATGTTGTTAATAACTTCCACATTATATTATTTCCAAATGTCTTTACAAGATTCTAACAAATGTTATTTTGTAAAAAATCAAATTTTAGTTTTATCACTTAGTTTAGAAGGTGCTTTTGGTTCATCAGAAAATGTCAGGCTGGATGCAAACTGAGATGGAAAGTGAGACGCAGGTATAGAGGGCTCTGAGCACATAGCTTCTTTCCAAAAGAGAGCAAATGACCAAAAGAGGCCTGATGTGTCTACATAAGGACTAGAAATACTTGAGATAGAAAACTTTATCTCCTCATACAGAAATTTTACATTAAGATAATAAAATGAACACTAGAAATATAAACTATTAGAAACATAAACATATTTAAATTGACTTGGAAATGTTCTAGTTATATGTGCATTCCAAATTACTTAATGCTAATTATTTAATGCTAATTAGAAAAAAGCTACAAATTAACTTTTTTGAAAATTGTAAAAAAATAGAGTAAACCTATGGCTAAATATGTAATAGATAACTATGTAATCTCTCTTTGCTAATTTAGATTAGAGTATGTTTGTGAATTTGGCAGTTCTCAAGGTCAGGATCATCATTATGAACATAAGTGATTATAATGAAGTGTTTTAGATTAGAAAAGCAAACGCTTATTTTATGCTCTTTAGAATAAAATTTACACACTTGTTTTGGTTTATGCCAGTGATTTCTATTTTGGGGGTTTTAAATATATACATATTTTTGGGTTTTAAATACATATATAAATATATATATTTCAGGTTAAATATATATAGGGGTTTTAAATATATATATATGTGTGTGTGCATATATACATATCTGGTAAAAAGCAGTGTTTTGGATTGAAAATTATATCCCTTCCAATGGTTCTATAAGTAAATACTCCCCAAAGTTCCCTAATGCATTTTAATAGAAAAATCTTTATTGACCAGTCATGGCCCTCTATATATTCTCCTCCCCATGATTTTCCTCATAAGGTGTTGGTTGTACAGAGGTGACTGGCTGCCCTGGCCATGGGTTCAGCTTTACAAAAAACACAGTTTCTGTATCAACCCTTCACTCTACTCCTGATTCCTTTACCTTTAAAGAAATTACACTCATTCTGAAGATAAATATGGTCCCCAAAAGTATTTGTGTACGTGTAAATATTCTCTGCTCTAAGTAAATGTGTGCTAAGAAGAACAAATCCTCAATCTCCCAAGGAGAGAAAATCAACAACTAGTGAAAAGAGATGTGGTAACTTGGGGATAGTACAAAGCCACTGGGTTCTAGCTATCATAACCTTTAACTAAAATTTATCCAAATGACAAGATTGCTATTCCATTGTAGAGAACTTACTGAAACTTTCAAACCAATTCTGTATGAAACAATTGCAGGAAATTTCTTTTCCCAAATTTTTACAAAATTTAAAGCCTCTTTAATATTCTCATTCTATATTCTGTATTTATTGGAAATGAGGATCCTACAAAATATGTACATTTCTCAGAAATACTTCATATTCATTGGGATATTAACTTAAAGAGAAAACTGATTTTTACATAAGTAGACCCATGTCACTATGAAGACTAGATTATTACAACTTCTTACACATGATTTTCTGTGATAGTGTTTGTACACTAAGACTCTTTAGTCACCATAAACTTACAATATGAATAAGATTTTTCAGTAAGCTATTTCACAGAGTACATATTTAGGTATTACATTTGCATCCCAAATTATGCCTTGTCAAAAAAAATCACAGAGTAAATTATCTTTGAATCAATCTAAATTATATGGAATCTGCATACAGCCCATGAGATGTACTAATTTACCTTTGGTGGAGGAACACTAGAAGGAAGTCTGAGCTACACTAAGGAAATTAGAGTTTAAAGTTTGAGAAAGCCAATGAAAGACTTCATTCAATAAATCAGTGTTTTAGAAGAGTAATTTGTCAGTTTTGAGCAAGAGGAAATTGTAGGAGATTGTTGTTACATGCCTTTCCACAAGAGATACATTAGGCGTCTAAATGAGTATTTCAAATAGGGAATAAAAAATAAGAGATGTTACAAAGAAAAGATGCCAAGACTAGATGATAATCTGAATTTAAGAGCTGATATAGAGAATTTGAGATAAAATAATTATTAAGTTTTCAATGTAGATGACTAGGATAATGGTAATATTATTATGAAAATACTGAAGAATACATTTGGGGAAATCACAAACACTGTTGTCTGAATTTGTTGGATTTACAGTGGCAATGGTATATCAAAAAAGAACGTGAATGGGGGCGCCCAAGATGGCCAAACAGGAACAGCTCCAGCCTCCAGCTCCGAGCGTGAGGGACACAGAAGATGGGTGATTTCTGCATTTTCAACCGAGGTACTGGGTTCATCTCACTGGGGCATGTCGGACAGTCAGTGCTGGTCAGTGGGTGTAGCCCAACCAGCGAGAGCTAAAGCAAGGTGAGGCATCACCTCACCTGGGAAGTGCAAGGGGGAAGGGAATTCCTTTTCCTAATCAAGGGAAACTGAGGCACACAACACCTGGAAAATCAGGTAACTCCCACCCTGCTACTGTGCTTTACCAAGGGTCTTAGCTAACGGAACACCAGGAGATTATATCCCACACGTGGCCCAGAGGGTCCCACGCCCACAGAGCCTCCCTCACTGCTAGCACAGCAGTCTGAGATCTAACTGCAAGGCGGCAGCGAAGCTGGAGGAGCGGTGCCTCCATTGCTGAGGCTTAAGTAGGTAAACAAAGACCCTGGGAAGCTCAAACTAGGTGGAGCCCACTGCAGCTCAAGGAGGCCTGCCTGTCTCTGTAGACTCCACCTCTAGGGACAGGGCATAGCTAAACAAAAAGCAAAAGAAACCTCTGCAGATGTAAATGTTACTGTCTGACAGCTGTGAAGAGAGCAGTGATTCTCCCAGCATGGAAGTTGAGATCTGAGAAAGGAGAGACTGCCTGCTCAAGTGAGTCCCTGATCCCTGAGTAGTCTAACTGGGAGAGGTCCTCCACTAGGTGCAGACTGATACCTCACACCTCACACAGCTGGGTACACCTCTGAGACAAAGTTTCCAGAGCAAGAATCAGACAGCAACACTTGCTGTTCAGCAATATTCTATCTTCTGCAGCCTGCGCTGCTGATACCCAGGCAAACAGCGTCTGGAGTGGACTTCAAGCTAACTCCAACAGACCTGCAGTTGAGGGTCCTGACTGTTAGAAGGAAAACTAACAAACAGAAAGGACACCCACACCAAAACCCCATCAGTACATCACCATCATCAAAGATCAAAGGTGGATAAAACCACAAAGATGGGGAAAAAGCAGTGCAGAAAAGCTGGAAATTCAAAAAATTAGAGCTCATCTCCCCCCTCCAAAGGAACGCAGCTCATCGCCAGCAACGGAACAAAGCTGGTTGGAGAATGACTTTGACGAGTTGAGAGAAGAAGGCTTCAGTTGATCAAACTTCTCAGAGCTAAAGGAGGAACTACGTACCCAGCAAAAAGAAATTAAAAACCTTGAAAAAAGAATGGAAGAAGGGATAACTAGATAACCAATGCAGAGAAGTCCATAAACGAACTGATAGAGATGAAAACCATGACACGAGAACTATGTGACAAATGCACAAGCTTCAGTAACTGACTCAATCAACTGGAAGAAAGATTATCAGTGATTAAAGATCAAATGAATGAAATGAAGTGAGAAAGAAGTTTGGAGAAAAAAGAGTAAAAAGAAATGAACAAAGCCTCCAAGAAATATGGGATCATGTGAAAAGACCAAATCTACATCTGATTGGTGTGTCTGAAAGTGACAGGGAGAATGAAACCAAGTTGGAAAACACTCTGCAGGATATTATCCAGGAGAAGTTCCCCAACCTGGCAAGGCAGGCCAATATTCAAATTCAGGAAATACAGAGAATGCCACAAAGATACTCCTCAAGAAGAGCAACTCCAAGACACATAATTGTCAGATTCACCAAAGTTGAAATGAAGGAAAAAATGCTAAGGGCAGCTAGAGAGAAAGGTTGGGTTACCCACAAAGGGAAGCCCATCAGACTAAGAGCAGATCTCTTGGCAGAAACTTTACAAGCCAGAAGAGAGTGGGGGCCAATATTCAACATTCTTAAAGAAAAGAATTTTCAACCCAGAATTTCATATCCAGCCAAACTAAGTTTCATAAGTGAACGAGAAATAAAATCCTTTACAAACCAGCAAATGCTTAGAGATTTTGTCACCACCAGACCCACCCTACAAGACATCCTGAAGGAAGCACTAAACATGAAAAGGAATACCCGGTACCAGCCATTGGAACAACATGCCAAAATGTAAAGACCATCGATGCTAGGAAGAAACTGCATCAATTAACGAGCAAAATAACCAGCTAATATCATAATGACAGGATCAAGTTCACACATAACATATTAACCTTAAATATAAATGGACTAAATGGTCCAATTAAAAGACACAGACTGGCAAATTGGATAAAGAGTCAAGACCCATCAGTTTACTGTATTCAGGAGACCCATCTCACATGCAGAGACACACATAGACTCAAAATAAAGGGATGGAGGAAGATCTACCAAGCAAATGGAAAACAAAAAAAGGCAGGGGTTGCAATCCTAGTCTCTGATAAAACAGACTTTAAACCATCAAAGATCAAAAGAGACAAAGCCATTACATAATGGTAAAGGGATCAATGCAACAAGAAGAGCTAACTATCCTAAATATATATGCACCCAATACAGGAGCACACAGATTCATAAAGTAAGTCCTTAAAGACTTACAAAGAGACTTAGACTCCCATACAATAATAATGGGAGACTATAACACCCACTGTCAAGATTAGACAAATCACTGAGACAGAAAGTTAACAAGTATATCCAGGAATTGAACTCAACTCTGCACCAAGCGACCTAATAGACATCTACAGAACTCTGCACCCCAAATCAACAGAATACACACTCTTCTCAGCACCACATCGCACTTATCCCAAAACATATTTGGAACTAAAGCACTCCTCAGCAAATGTAAAAGAACAGAAATCATAACAAACTGCCTCTCAGAACACAATGCAATCAAACTAGAATTCAGGACTAAGAAACTCAATCAAAACCACTCAACTACATGGAAACTGAACAACCTGCTCCTGAATGACTACTGGGTACATAACGAAATGAAGGCAGAAATAAAGATGTTCTTTGAAACCAATGAGAACAAAGATACAAAACACCACAATCTCTGGGACACATTTAAAGCAGTGTGTAGAGGGAAATTTATAGCACTAAATGCCCACAAGAGAAAGCAGGAAAGATCTAAAATTGACACCCTAACGTCACAGTTAAAACAACTAGAGAAGCAAGAGCAAACACATTCAAAAGCTGGCAGAAGGTAAGAAATAACTAAGATCAGAGCAGAACTGAAGGAGATAGAGACACAAAAAACCCTTCCAAAAAATCAATGAATCCAGGAGCTGATTTTTTGAAAAGATCAACAAAATTGATAGACCGCTAGCAACACTAATAAAGAAGAAAAGAGAGAAGAACCAAATAGACGCGATAAAAAATGATAAAGTGGTATCACCACCGACCCCACAGAAATACAAACTACCATCAGAGAATACTATAAACACCTCTACGCAAATAAACTAGAAAACCTAGAAGAAATGCATAAATTCCTGGACACATACATTCTCCCAAGACTAAACCAGGAAGAAGTTGAATCCCTCAATAGACCAATAGCAGGCTCTGAAACTGATGCAAAAATTAATAGCCTACCAACCAAAAAGAGTCCAGGACCAGATGGATTCACAGCTGAATTCTACCAGAGGTACAAGGAGGAGCTCGTACCTTTCCTTCTGAAACTATTCCAATCAATAGAAAAAGAGGGAATCCTCCCTAACTCATTTTATGAGGCCAACATCATCCTGATACCTAAGTCTGGCAGAGACACAACAAAAAAAGAGAATTTTAGACCAATATCCCTGATGAACATCGATGCAAAGATCCTCAATAAAATACTGGCAAACCAAAGCCAGCAGCACATCAAAAAGCTTATCCACCATGATCAAGAGGGCTTCATCTCTGGGATGCAAGGCTGGTTCAACATACACAAATCAATAAATGTAATCCAGCATATAAACGGAACCAAAGACAAAAATTACATGATTACCTTAACAGATGCAGAAAATGCCTTTGACAAAATTCAATAGCCCTTCATGCTAAAAAATCTCAATAAATTCGGTATTGATGGAATGTATCT
This sequence comes from Macaca nemestrina, assembly GCF_043159975.1. Taxonomy (NCBI): domain Eukaryota; kingdom Metazoa; phylum Chordata; class Mammalia; order Primates; family Cercopithecidae; genus Macaca; species Macaca nemestrina. Next base: position 91,243,120 of record NC_092140.1, read on the forward strand.
CAAAATAATAAGAGCTAATTATGACAAACCCACAGCCAATATCATACTGAATGGGCAAAAACTGGAAGCATTTCCTTTGACAACAGGCACAAGACGGGGATGCCCTCTCTTACCACTCCTATTCAACATAGTGTTGGAAGTTCTGGCTAGGGCAATCAGGCAAGAGAAAGAAATCAAGGGTATTCAATTAGGAAAAGAAGAAGTCAAATTGTCCCTGTTTGCAGATGACATGATTGTATATTTAGAAAATCCCATTGTCTCAGCCCAAAATCTCCTTAAGCCTATAAGAAACTTCAGCAAAGTCTCAGGATACAAAATCAATGTGCAAAAATCACAAGCATTCTTATACACCAATAACAGACAGAGAGTCAAATCATGAACGAACTCCCATTCACAATTGCTTCAAAGAGAATAAAACACCTAGGAATCTAACTTACAAGGGATGTAAAGGACCTCTTCAAGGAGAACTACAAAACACTGTTCAGTGAAATAAAAGAGGACACAAACAAATAGAAGAACATACCATGCTCATGGATAGGAAGAATCAATATTGTGAAAATGGCCACACTGCCCAAGGTAATTTATAGATTCAATGCCATCCCAATTAAGCTACCAATGAATTTTTTCACAGAATTGGAAAAAACTACTTTAGAGTTCATATGGAACCAAAAAAGACCCTGGATTGCCAAGACAATCCTAAGCCAAAAGAACAAAGCTGGAGGCATCATGCTACCTGACTTCAAACTACATTACAAGGCTACAGTAACCAAAACAGCATGGTACTGGTACCAAAATAGAGATATAGACCAATGGAACAGAACAGAGCCCTCAGAAATAATACCACACATCTACAGTCATCTGATCTTTGACAAACCTGAGAAAAACAAGAAATGGGGAAAGGATTCCCTATTTAATAAATGGTGCTGGGAAAATTGGCTAACCATAAGTAGAAAGCTGAAACTGGATTCTTTCCTTAATCATTATATGAAAATTATTTCAAGATGGATTAGAGACTTAAATGTTAGACCTAAAACCATAAAAACCCTAGAAGAAAACCTAGGTAATATCATTCAGGACATAGGCGTGGGCAAGGACTTCATGTCTAAAACACCAAAAGCAACGGCAACAAAAGCCAAAAATGACAAATGGGATCTAATTAAACTAAAGAGCTTCTGCACAGCAAAAGAAATTACCATCAGAGTGAACACGTGACCTACAGAATGGGAGAAAATTTTTGCAATCTACTCATCTGACAAAGGGCTAATATCCAGAACCTACAAAGAACTCAAACAAATTTACAAGAAAAAAACAAACAACCCCATCAAAAAGTGGGCAAAGGATATGAACAGATACTTCTCAAAAGAGAAGTGAAAAACAGTGTGGCAATTCCTCAAGGATCTAGAACGAGAAATCCCATTTTACCCAGCCATCCTATTCCTGGGTATATACCCAAAGGATTATAAATCATGCTGCTATAAAGACACACACACACGTACATTTATTGTGGCACTATTCACAATAGGAAAGACTTGGAACCAACGCAAATGTCCATCAGTGACACACTGGATTAAGTAAATGTGGCACATATACACCATGGAATACTATGCAGCCATAAGAAAGGCTGACTTCGTGTCCTTTGTAGGGACATGGATGAAGCTGGAAACCATCATTCTCAGCAAACTATCACAAGAACAGAAAACCAAATACCGCATGCTCTCACTCATAGGTGGGAATTGAACAATGAGATCACTTGGACACAGGAAGGGGATCATCCCACATTGGGGCCTATTGTGGGGAGGGGGGAGGGAGAGGGAAAGCATTAGGAGATACACCTAATGTAAATAACGAGTTAATGGGTGCAGTACACCAACATGGCACATGTATACATATGTAACAAACCTGCACGTTGTGCACATGTACCCTAGAACTTAAAGTATATTAAAAAAAAAATGTGAAATTTGGAATTATTTACATGGAAATATTGAGTAAGGCAAAAGTCTCCTAAGAAGTATAAACAAAAAGAGGATCAAATATCTAGGCCGAGAAAGTATTCCTAGGCTGGAAAGGATTCACATTTTTAGGACTGCAAAAAGAGGCAATTGAAAGGGACAGAAAAAGATCTATTAAAATTTAAGAACAGAAGCAGAATATTACAGCATTATTTGAAAGAAAACACTCCACATATATACACTGCCTCAGGAAAACAGAAAGATGCAGGACCCTTTAATCACAAATATTACTTTCAAAGTCACTACTTATGATCCTGTTGGCAACCTTATATTAAAGACACAGGCCAATATCAGAAAGGGATAATGGAGGTGGGGGTTGGGGGGAATGAGAGACAATGAAGCGACACCAAAAAAATGTAGTAATAAAACTGGGATATACGAAGATATTGTATACATTAAAAAAGAGATGAAAGTATCTCCCAGAAAATAGAACAAAGAGATAATGAGGTACAAACAAAAAGACACAGAGAGAAAACAAAGGAGACAAAGAAATTAGAGGATCTTCCTTTGAAAGGTCACTATCTAGTAAGTAGGAATTTTACAAAGAGTGAATGAGAAACATTGTATCAAGAAATTATCAAAGGAATTTCAAATATTTTCTAGGATTTAATTATATGACAATATAATTACATAATTATATAATGAATAATATAATACATAATATACCCTAGCAAGTAAATCATCATTAAATTCTAGAACACCAGGGTTTAGAAAGAGACTCGCAGGAAAAAATAAAAGTTTATATAAAGAATCAGGAATCTGAATGAGACTTTTCAACAGCAAAACTAGACGATGGAAGAAAGTAAATCTTCTGTTTATCCTGCTTCCTATTTGTCCTGCTCACCTGTCCTGATGTAGATAGACATCAAATACTTTCATTTGATATATGAATTTAAAGTAACTTCAAGTTGAAATACCAATTTTTCAATATGGGAGTTTAACATCAGCAAGTTTCAAAATTATGAACAGAATAGAACAAACTATGCAGCCAAACTATCAGTAACATATGAAGAGAGGATAATCACATTTTCACACATGTATAAAAATTTATCACTGACTCTTGTTCAAGAACCCACTGATGGTGTGCTCTGCCAAAATGAGAAAATATATCAAACAGGAGAAACAAGTTTATGTTGTGCTAGTCCCCGAACCTCAGGGGCTTAAAACACAAAAGTTTACGTCTTGCTCAAATTCTGTCTACCGTCTGTGTTCTGCTCTACATCCTTATTGGCGTCATCCTGGGAGTCATACTGACTATGTTGTCATTGTCTGGAACACTGTTGGCAGCCAATATGGAGGGAAAGAGAATGGGTCTAAGCATGCCCTGGCTCTTGTAGCTTCCAGCCAAAAGTAACACATGTCCCTTTGCCTACATTCACTGGCCAGAGAAAGTCCTATGATAAAGCCCAAGCTCACTGCAGGAGGGGAATGCAAACCCACCAAAAGCACTCAATAAGACAGAAAGAACTTGTGACAAACCCTACACATATTCTCAGAAAATACATTTAAAAAGAGATAGACTCATATCTAAGAAACGGTAGACTGAAACAAAACAGAGGCAATGGAAATTCTCCAAATAATTGTTAATGGAAGTACCAAAACAGGATTAAGCAGAGGCTGAGAGAATACTTAATGTGCACTAGAGTTAGAGCAGGTTTTTAGTCCTACTGGAAAGTTTGGGGGAAATGTACTAATAGGCATCCAGAAAACTTAGCCAACAAATAAACAGCAAAGAGGCAATTCACTCTAAAAGAAAATAGTTATCTTGGGAAGGAAATGGTGGATAGTTCAGCTACAGATGATACTTATAAGAAATATTGACACGCTGTAAAACTGTGATATGGCTATAGTGGAGACATGCTGACACAAAAGTAGAAACTTTCCCCCATATTTTTTAGTAGGTGGTAGTGGCTATGTTGTAAGAGTGACGTGCTATATATAACAAATTTTAAAAATATTTAAAATAGAAAAACCAAGAATATTAGTATAACAGAGTTATTTCAAAAATATAGTTTACTAATAAAGTAGACAGATAAAAGAGTTGAAAGTGGTTGATTCAGTCCAGTGGATTTCAGTGGTGGAGTAGGGGTCTGTTATTTGTGGGTTATGTACCTTAAACTACATACAGTAAAATTAAAACCTTTTTCAAAAACAATTTTTTAGAACAGTATTAGTTTTACAGAACCATAGAGAGTTTCTGTGATGAATCAGGAGAGACTTGTACTGCAAGCAGGGTAACAGACTGTCAAAAAGGAAACAGTAACTTTATGAGACTACAGAGAGTGAGTCTGAACACAGAAGACTTACGAAAACATTCTGAATAAAAATGTATCACTTCAATTACATGTTTTCCCTTCAAGAACTGCTTTTTTCATGCAAAAGTTAGCTGGGCATGGTGTTGCACACCTGTAATACCAGCCACTCGGGTCTCTGAGGCAGGAGAATTGCTTGAATCAGAAGGCGAAGGTTGCAGTGACCCGAGATTGCGCCAATGTATTCCAGCCTGGGTGACAGACCAAGACTCCGTCACACACACACACACACACACACACACACACACACACACACAGAATTGCTTTTGTCAAGGCAATGTAATTCCTGAATTTGTTCAATGACAATATAACACTGTTGACCTGTATTTGTGTTCAACTCCTCAGAAGGCCTGAGTTGCTCTTTTTAAAAGTTTTCTACCAAAGGCAGAGTCAATATTAGAGAAGGAGAGCCGGTGGCAGAAGTCTTCTTGTTGAAGAGAACATTAAACATTTTCTGACAGTAGGACTGTGTCACTTTCTCATTTTGACGGTGGGACTGTGTCACGTTCTCATTTTATTTTGCAAGTTTTCCATATTTTAAAAATATAATCATTAGAAAACTATCGCTATTCCATTTGCTTGCATGACATTACACTGTCATTTTCATATTTCAGAAAAGTCAGGTATGATGAGGACACAACAGAGGCCCTAAATACTGTGGAGGGAAGTCTGATTGTACTGGGCTGGTAAGTGAGAAAGAGAAAGTGGTAACTAGAGCAAACAATCACAAAAAGCTTTGTGATTAAAGCCAAGAAACAATGGACAGGATGCTCAGAGAAAGACACACGTTTGAAAGCTTTTGTGAAATTTTTATATGAAGAGACTTAATTGTAATTGTGGACCAGAATGAAAGGGTGAAGGAGAGACAGAAAGATTACAAGAGATGGAAGGTGACGGAAATTCTGATGAATGCATACAAGAATGGGGTGTCTTGAAAAGGGGTAAGAACAGTTAATTCTTCAGAAAAAGAATAAAAAGTGTGAAGTTTTTCTTTACTTGTTTATGTATAAAATAGTCCAGTTATTATTCATAAAGGCACCCAGACTTTAGTAACATGGTTGTAAACTTCACTATACTTCTTTCCCAGAAAATCATAAACTCCTTGGTCTTATTTGTCTTGGTCTTTTTGAATTTAAGAGATGTGTGGTTTTAAATTATAATATAATTTTAACTCTGAACACCTGCTACAGTCTGAGTAACATAATAACAAATATTATTAACTAGTGATCTACTGGGTCAATAGTGATTAACATACAATCCACCTCTTGTTATTGTCAGATATATGAAACCAGGTGACTGGTAATGAGACCTCTTAAAATGATACTACTACAGATGAATAATACTAATTGAACATGGTGTTTCTTTAATCCTATAGAAAAATAATCTAACTGGGTTCTCATTTTCCATGAAGACATGAAAAAATATTGCTAATTATGAAAAGAAGAAAGGATTTTTTAAATGTAAATAAGGTATTTTTTGTTCTCCCCGTGCCCTGCAGGAAATTTAAGTCTTCTGTCTATCCCGCTATCTGTCCTGCTCACCTGTCCTGATGTAGGTAGACATCAAATACTTTTATTTGATAGAGGAATTTAAAGTAACTTTAACTTGAACTGCCAATTTTTCAATATGGGAGTTTACCACCAGCTGGCTGAATAGTCTTCTTCATGTGACTCTATGAGGTCAGTTTTACTCTTTATGTGTTTCATGTGCATATTATATCATTAGTTTTTTTTTTTTTTTTTTTTTTTTTTTTGGAGATGGAGTCTCGCTCTGTCACCCAGGCTGGAGTGCAGTGGCCGGATCTCAGCTCACTGCAAGCTCCGCCTCCCGGGTTCACGCCATTCTCCTGCCTCAGCCTCCCAAGTAGCTGGGACTACAGGCGCCCGCCACCTCGCCCGACTCATTTTTTGTATTTTTAGTAGAGACGGGGTATCATTAGATTTTAAGTACTGTATTTTTAAAGGAAGAGCCAGGCTTTATTAGTCTGTGATGACACTAGGACCAGAAGAAATAGATGGTACAACAGTCACAACGACTATACTACAACATTAAGGAAACAAGAGTTTAATTCTAGAAGTTTAACCAACATTGAATGGCAAACACAGAAAAAAACCTTACATATAAAAATGTTTAAATGTTATATTTCCTGGTGCCTTTTTTCCCCTAGGTTCTATTATTATTTTGTTTTCCCAACATGAATGTTTTCTTTTCTGTCACACATGCTCCATTAACATGATATGGCTGGGGCACAAGAGCAGTTATGCAGGTCTTGCCTTGAGCAACAGCCAAAGTGGTTCCACCTAATATTAAGAGAGTATAATTCAGTTTTTGAAGGTTTTTAAAATTCTTCAACTATTTGCAACAATTTGCATAATTTCAAATTACCAAGTAAATGTCTATTAACTACATGAAAAACTATGAACTGCTATTAACAATGTGTAAGGTCACAAAAATGTTATCAATTGTCTTTTCTGAAGAAAGAGAGTTTGAAGTTTTTGTTTATTGAAGTTGGGGTATGAGAAACATAAGACGCAGGCAGTGACTATGCCCAGGATATATACTACATGTTCAGCACCCCCTGGAGTCCGAGAGGAAAACAAAAAATTAAAAAATAACCTCAAGTAATTTAATTCAAAATGTTGAGGAATGTAAGAATAATAAAGTAAAAATGAGATTTTGAAAGTCTAAGAGCATAGGACATTTGTGATTCCGGTGGTTGACATGCGTTACAATCTAGGCCACCTTTCCAACTCCTCCCTACTGCAGCCCACGAGGTGCTGCTTCAAGTAGAAGAGTTGGAGAATTAACGACTTTAGCCATACAGACAGCACTAAAACTAGAAATTTTAAACATAAGTTTTTATCAGTTATTTTCTGGGATTTAGCATAAAACATATTGTGGGCTCTCGTGAGATACAATCTCATGCCGGTTAGAATGGTGATCATTAAAAAGTATGGAAACAACAGATGCTGGCAAGGATGCAGAGCAATAGGAACGCTTTTACACTGTTGGTGGGAGTGTAAATTACTTCAACCATTGTGGCAGACAGTGTGGCGATTCCTCAAGGATCTAGAACCAGAAATACCATTTGACCCAGCAATCCCATTACTGGGTATATACCCAAAGGTTGATAAATCATTCTACTATAAAAACACATGCACATGTATGTTTATTGCAGCACAATTTACAATAGCAAAGACTTGGAACCAACCCACATGGCCATCAATGATAGACTGGATAAAGAAAATGTGGCACATATACATCATCGAATACTATGCAGCTATAAAAAAGAATGAGTTCATGTCCTTTGCACTGACATGAATGAATCTGAAAACTATTATCCTTAGCAAACTAACACAGAAAAAGAAAATGAAACACTGCATGTTCTCACTCGTAAATGGGAAATGAACAATAAGAATACATGGACACAGGTAGGGGAACATCACACACCGGGGCCTGTTGGGGGGTTGGGGAAAGAGGACGGGGAGCGTTAGGACAAATACCTAATGCACGTGGGGCTTAAAACCTCGATGACAGGTTGACAGGTGCAGCAAACCACGATGGCACACGTATACCTATGTAGCAAACTGCATGTTCTGCAGATGTATCCCAGAACTTAAAGTAAAAAAAAAAAAAAAAAAAAAAAAAGCCCATATTGTGGACTCTCATTGTTGTGGTCAATGAAGAAAGCAGAAGTTTATTTTTTTCATCTACCAAATGAGAGAGAGAAAAGGGACAATAAAATATTCTGCACAAGATAAAGTATATTTTCCTCCTCAGAAAATGTTAGGATTGCATATGGTTTTTAAAGCATGTTTAATAATTTGTGAATGACAGTTGTAAAAGGGGCAATGATAATTTTTTTTTAACCATATTTAGTTGAGAAGTCCAATCCCTTTACACCTAGGTAGACAACAGTACACAGTATTGGGTGGCAAACAAAAATGCTTAAGTGTAAAGAAAAAAAATGGAATGAGAAGAAAAATGTATCCTATAGGAAAAGTGTAACAAAGGGCATCTTCCCCATCGGTTATCCCAAGCTACAGATGAATTTTTAGGCCTGACTCCTATGGAAAAGTGCAATACTATGACAAGAATTTATGCTTATTATTGCCCATTTTGATGCGAGTCAGGTCTAAAAATTTCTATTTCTATTGCCCTCTTCCATAGGAGTAAGGTCTAAGAATTTATGCCGGCAATATAACAAATCTTAAAGCATGTAAATGAAATAGGTTTAAAACTCTGAAAATAGGAAATGGGATAAATCCTATATCATCTTCTCATCACTTAATGTTATTTTTATTAATCATGAAACATTGCCTCTGAAATGGAGTTATTTATATTTGCAATACTTTATTTACATGTGTGTGTGAAGTAAATGAGATACACACGGTTTTGAATTTTTTGTAACAAATTTGGATAGGCAATGATTATGTTCTTTTACACTGATGCACATTTCTTTTTTAATTTCAAAAATTTTTTTTTGCTTCTTTTTTTTTTGAGACAGAGTCTCGCTTTGTCACCAAGGCTGGAGTGCAGTGGCTCGATCTCAGATCACTGCAACCTCCGTATCCCAGATTCAAGTAATTCTCCTGCCTCACCCTTCCGAATGGCTGGGACCACAGGTGTGCACCACTATGCCTGGCTAATTTCAAAACTTACTTCTTAAGTGCACATTACTACGTAACTGATTACAAGAGCTTCAAAAAATAATTAGATCAAATATTGAAAGGAGAGATAAACAAAACTTTGTGACAAGAAAAGTACATAGCATAGAGAAGAAACGTTACTTGTTTGTTACGGATGCTGAGATACAAGCTACCTTGAAAGTTAAAAAATGGGATAGAGGTGGACATGGAAGACAATTTTAATCCCTGCCCTAGCACTCTAACAATTCTCTCTGACAAATACAAAGACTTACACATACATGAGAACACATGCAAAGGGATAAGAACAATTTACTGTCATGTCATCAACAACAAACTCTTGGCAATGACAGGAAAAAGGTATATTTTAAAGTCTTATCTTACAAATTATTCCAGAATTTTTTGCCATTTGAGAAAACACACCTACATAGACATATACTCACTTTTCTGCTGAAAACCTAAATGAACAACCTTTTATTTTCATGGGGAAACATATTTAACTTTAGGTTTGAATGCCTGCAGAGAGCTGCCAAGTCTTTAGATAGTTTTGTCACAATTTTTTAACTCTTCAACATGCATGCATAAAATTTCCTGAAGATGAAGGACTTTTTCAGGGAACTGGATCTCATGTTAAGGACCCTTTGAAACTAAACACTTTGAAGACAAATAAGTTCCAGAAGGATGATGATAAAATCCCTATGTTCTCTTCACAATCACTTTATGGTAGTTAGATGGACTAGTCGAAGAAATCTCAGATCCAAAACATAATGCTCCCCATCAGTTTCTCCTCATCTATGTCAACTCAATGTACATTTTTCATTCCCTCTTCTTTGTATACAATTAAATCAACCAATTTAATGTTCTTAGAGATTCAATCCATCATAAAAGTTTTGAAAATATAAAAACATTACAAGGGAAAAACGGAAGAGTAAATTGAGATCTTAAGTCTTCAAGAATTTCAGAAATGATTTTATATTTGTGATATATTTAATATTTATCATTATCTGTCACTAAAATACATAGGTGTGTTTCTTAAAATTTTCAAAGTGAATGTTCATCATAACTGGCATGTTTAGAAATTCTGTGCAATAAGCTGGAGAAGTCAGTAAGGATAAGGAGTGAAGTGAAAAAAACACTCTGCAGGGTGAAAATAGAGATAAGAATTTTTTTCAATGTATGTAAAAAATACATAATGAAAATATATATGGGAAGTATTTAAAGTACCATTTATTTCATTTTCATTTCTTATTTTTATGAAGATCTTACTAAAAGTATTACAGGAAAAACTGAATGTAAGAAATGAATAATCAATAATCAATTCAAAGAGAAGATTACTGATGTAATAGTCAACCATAAAAAAACCATTAGGAAATACTGAAATATATTTAGTTGGTTACTCAAGGAAAAGTTGGCGTATCATATAAACATAAGGAAGCTTCTATAGGACTTTAGGTGATCATTAAATTATGTTTAAAATTGGATACATCTTATTATAAAATGAGTGTATGTATTTGTATTTGTTTATAATAAAAAAGTCTAGACTGTTTTACAAGAAATTTTTAAAAAGAGCGTATGTTATGAGTATATACAACACACATGTTTATATATTAGTTTTGAGTTGTTAAAAAGTTTCTCACATTCAAATGTGTAGTTTAAGATTTAGAAATAATTTATCCATAAATGAACATGCAGCAATAGGTGTGGAAGCCAGTATAAGAACATTAGTGTTGTAGAGAAATTTAGAGATCACCATTTTTAACTAAGTACAAGAATCTTTGACACATAATTAGCTGACCTTTCTTTGAAGACCTACTATATTTTGGACCTCTGAAACAGCTTCTTATACTTTTGGACTACATTAAAATTAAAAAAAAGAAGCATTATATATATACTGGCTATGTATCTATATATATTTTTTATATTTTAAATAACATTTTCTTTTCTCTAGCTAATTTTACTGTAAGATTACAATGCATAATACATATAACATAGAAAATATGTGCTAACTGATGGCTTATGTTATCGGTAAGGCTTCCTTCTGGTCACTAGTGCTAAGCTATTAGTAGTTAACTTTTGGGGGAGTAAAAAGTTATATGCATATTTTTGACTGTGTAGGGGGACTGGCCTCCCTAACCTTCACATTGTAGTGTTGATGGCTATATAACATTGTGAATTTAATTAATGCCACTGAATTGTATACTTAAAATGGTAAAAATGGCACATTTTACATTTTACGTATTTTATCACAATAAAAATAAATAACAAATCACCTTAGCTAATATATACTCCTTTTTATTTATAAAATAACTCAATATGTCATTAGTAATTACCTATACTATGTGCTGGATATTTATACTAGGAGTGGAAGACACAGTGGTAAGCATAACACAAGGCAATAGAAAAATAAAGTGATCTTCAGTATGGTGTAAATTTGTAGCATAACTGAAATGAATAACATCCATAAAGTGACTTCAGAAAACTTCAAAGTTCTGTGTCATCCTTAAGCAGTCTTTTCTTTTGGATTGTTGTAAATAAACAATGTATGCTTTTAAATGCTCTTCATAAATGTTAGTTAAATATATTGAGACTATACAATACCTATTTTCTCCATCGGCTGAATAGAGTTCTTCAGAAAGAAAGGAAATACTAGAAATGCAGCTTATTCTAATGCAAACTGAAATGTGGTGGATAAATAAAATCATACCTTAATCACATATAAGAGCATCTAATTAAAACATATGAACAGGTTCCTATATTTACCATCCAGATTTATGCACTCAGATGCTAAGGGAATGATGGAGAGATTAGAACCTTATAATAATAATACAGAAAGGCTTCATGAAATAAAAAGGTTTGAAATAATTGGGAAGATATGAGGTACAGGAACAACCATATTGGTTTCATTAATACTTGGAATAAAATTTTATTGAGTTACATACACATAGAAATGAACACATGTAAAAAACAGAGAATGTTGAATAATGTCTATCATCTAGTTAGCAGTGCTACATTAGTATCAATTTCCTGGTCTTAATACTCTACTACAGTTATATGTAAGATGTTACTTTTGGAGGAAGCTGAGGGAAGGGTACATGGGACTCTGTGTACTATTTTTGCAACTTCCTGTGAGTCTCTAATTAAAAACAACGAAACCACAGAAAAAATGATCATGAGGAAATGTACAATGGAACAAAAAAAGAGGATACAGAAAACTACTTATTACGTGATAGCTAATAAAAATAAAGCATATTAAAATATGCGTAAGACAAAAATGAAGAAAATCTACCACCAGAAAAGGGAACATGAACTAGAGGGAAAACTTTGAAATATATATATATATATATATATATATATATATATATATATATATATATATAGTTTTCACTATTTTTCAAAATTGTTGTAATTTGTCTGAAAAACTTATACAATGTAGACACAGGAAAATAAAGATTAAAGAAAAATAAACCAAAATACTGGGAGAAAGGGAAATGTGAAATTTGAGGCACAGTATGGAAAGAAATTTTAGGTCAGGGAGGTGGACTTAGTGTCAGGGATCCAGGGATTCAGCATATTCTACATTCCTTCTCTTCTGTCACAGACATTAAACACTCTTAAAAATGATCCTGCAGGTGGCCTAGGCTTATTGATTTCTTTTTTCCCTCAATCTTACTAGAATTGTGAGAAATTAGACACGAGGAAAAAAAGACTGTCATTCTTTTCTATCATTTCTTTCTTTTTTGTATGTGTGTGTGTGTTTTTTTAGACTGAGTCTCGCTCTGTCGCCTAGGCTGGAGTGCAGTGGTGCAATCTCGGCTCACTATAACCTCCACCTCCCGGGTTCAAGAGATTCTCCTGCCTCAGTCTCCTGAGTAGCTGGGACTACAGGTGCCCACAGCACACCTGGCTAATTTTTGTATTTTTAGTAGGGACAGGTTTCACTATGTTGGCCAGGCTGGTCCGGAACTCCTGACCTCGTGATCCACCTGCCTTGGCCTCCCAAAGTGCTAGGATTACAGGCCTGAGCCACCACGCCCAGCCTTAGTTTATCATTTCTAACAGATGAGGTTAGAACTTTTTGTTTATTCATAAACTTTTACCTCTCTAATTTGAAGTGGATATGTGCTAAGTTGTTATATGTACGTGTTAAATGATGTGTGAGTATTGTATGTATTGCAGGTAGCTTAGAAAAAATATTTTATAACATAAAAGAGACTGAAAATGTCTTATACCTGCTAATGTCTCTAAGAGTTTTAAAAAAGAATCGAACAATAAAATACCTCATAGAATTAATCGAAAGTAATTTGAATTATATGCTCTTTAAATCTATGATTAAATTTTCATCCAGGAATGCTATACGTAATTAAGCATATAACAGAGAGAGAGTCTGTCTTCCTGTTGCAATGTGTTCGGTACTGATTCTCCCCAAGATATATTAAATACAATTTTCCAATTATTTTCTATTGATACTCCTTTTCCTTTAAAATGTCTACATTTTCAGTGTATAATTTTCTCCAATTTCTCTAATAATTTTAAATCTTTATTGTTATTTGAGTTGATTATAATCTTTATGCCTCACCGTATTTTCACCTTCCTGTTTAAGTTTTATTTATACTTTAGGACATATTACAAACTTTTATGGCAGTAAAAATTATACAATATAGCCACTCCAAAAGCATTAAATGCCCAAATTAGCCCCCTTTAACTTGGAAATGACATTACACCACAGATAAAAGAGGTGGGGTCACCCACCATCTAGACAGCAAGGTAGGCATTTCTTAGATATTAGAAAATGAAAAAGTGGCTCTTGTAAAACAGAATCTGTAGTCAATGATCATGAACTATCCAATACTGTTTAAAAGTTAGACATTTCTTACTAGCCTTAATTCTATACTATTAACACACTACAATATTTTATATTAAAAATACTCTTGAGGAAGGTATTGCATTACACACTGCCTAGGTAAACAAATAAATATTATATATTGCCTGGCCACTTAATTTCTACTGTTGTTTTTTAAATTTTCCAATTTTTAAAAAAATTGTTTTTGCTATCCCTCTACCTTAATCACATATGGCTACTTAATTTCTGATGTGTTGTAAATGAGGCTGGTAACTGGCTTGAGCAGGTAACACAAGCTTGTCCAAGCTGTGGCCAATGGGCTGCATGTGGCCCAGGACAGCTTTGAATGCGGCCCCACACAAATCCGTAAACTTTTTTAAAACAGTACAAGACTTTTTTTTTTTTTTTTTTTTTTTAGTTCATCAGCTGTCATTAGTGTTAGTGTATGTTATGTGTGGCCCAAGATGATTCATCTTCCAATGTGGCCCAAGGAAGCCAAAAGATTAGACACTGCTGAATGTCTAATCCCAATCTGAAGAGGAATGAGAGACTCATTCCTCTCCAGACCTCAGGTTTCTGAAGAAACAGGGCTCAGGCTGTTTCTTCAGCCCAGTTCTCCTTCTCCGCTTATGCTAAATAGAATACCTTGCACCTTCAGGGCTCATTTTTAGTTCGCCTCAATAAACCTCTCCATGACAATCTTATTGTTGGTACATAGGATTCATTTACTGAACCACACAAAGGTAATTGCTCATTTATATTCAATTTTAAGTATCAGGTCATAATTTTTTATCATTCTTAACTGAATTCAAATTCAGCTTCAAAACTGGCAAGTTTCATCGATAATACTAAACGTGAGAAATGGAACAATGTGTAAGTCTTTAGTAACCATCAAAATGCTTAAAAAATGTAGTCACTAAATAACTACAAAATTAAATGTGACATAACTTCATCATGATAATTAGAATTTCATGATATTTCTAAAGACAATGGGGAAAAAACATCTACTGGTTTTCTTGTATTTGAAATCTTACTACATACAGCAAAAATCCTTTCACTATTGAGTACTTACAATGAATATTTTTTAATAGGCCTCTATGTTCTCTTATCTATGTCTTCGAACCTCAGTCTCAGGTTTATAGCATTTAGCAGAAGAAAAGTGTATTTTTTCTTTTGTACTATTTGACTCAACTATATCAAACTGGAGAAAAAATGAAAAACGCAAATGTTCAAAGGCCAAATCAAAAAAAAAAAAAAAAAAAAAAAAAAAAGATTGTTCTTTAGTTGTGGTTCTTTTATAAGTGTTGTCTTTAGAAGCCCTGGGTTAACGCTTTGATCATATCAGTGAAGTCACTAAAATTCTTTTTATTTAAGTATATGAGGTATTTAGAAAAAAGTAAATTCAAACAAACCACAAAATAATTCATTTTGCAGGCCTATTACTTTATATTACTTATACATCTTTAGGTTTTCAGTGAGAGTAGAAATGACTTACTAAGCATGCATTTGCTTAATCATTGCCTCCAGTCAGAAAGCGCTTAAATACTAAGAATTTTTTAAATATACAGTTTCTCAATTTATAAAATATTTTCTATTGACAGATAAGGCACAGAAAAATGCAAGTGACATCTGCTAAGCTTTACTTACAAAAACTTAAAGAAATGCTATGGGATAACATCAGTCCATTTTTCCTGCAGTATATCTTATGGAGACTTCCTTAAAAAATCTGGAAGTAATTAGGAACTATTATAGTACCTAAAGAAGTTTACTTGAAAACTAAATCTGCTATTCATCAAAGAGCACAATATGGTAAAAATAATGTAATAAACAAATAAGTACACATAGAGAATAAGCACCTCAACCATATCTAATTATAAAACTTTTTTTTAAAAGCTATGATAAAAGATAGTATCAGACCTCTGATATACTGAAGAATCTGTAAAAGACATTGTACTCCCTAATTAAGCTCTGATTTGATACTAAGTTTTTTACTTTAGTTCATTTCACTTCAAAATGATATGAAACCAATTTTTAAAATGCTACTAATGTCAACTTTAATACAAAAGAAAAGTGAAGAAGAATAAATATATTTGTATCATAAAATTTATATCAGAAAAAAATCCAGAATACAGTAAAAAATGTTTTGGGTATTTGTGGAATGATAAATATATCATAATGATAATATTAACAGCTTCTTCTTAAGACTTAAATACATTTTCCACAAAGATGTAAAATTACACTGGGGGGTAGACTGGATATACATCCCTTGGAGTTTAAAAGTTTGCCCATATGAACTGAATTATCCTTGACAAGTACCTTCAGACACTTGTAATGTGATCTCATGTAAATTTAGACCATATTTTGGGCACAAACTATTAGCAATAGTAAGTTTATTCAGGAGCTCAGATAAGAAAGAAAAGCTAATATCCTTAATAATATGTAGTTGCTAACAGGAAATTTCCAAAATGAAAATGAGAAGCATAAAAACAAAATCCATCTAATGTGTTGTAGCAAAGAAAAACAAAATCCTATAAAAAACCCAATATTGCATTTTCTTTTCCCTTTTTAATACTTAGCTGCCTGGTCTCTCAAAAAACTTTTATCTTTCAATAGCTTGTCTAAATTTGGAAAAAGAAAAGCATATTTTATACAAATAAATACATTAAAAATTCCATTTGCAGAATTCTAACTTATTCTAACCAGCATTAAATTACAATATGAATAAGATCTTAGTTTGATTTCTCACTGTGGAAAAAATATATACATAGTATATCAAGATAGTAACTTAAAGCTATTCATTCAGATTTTCAACTATTTTTATTAGTATTAATACTGCTCATGATAATAACATGGAGCTATCAAGACTTACAAAAGGCTGTCTGTAGAGCAAAACAAAAAGTACTCAGAACTCCGCAGCTTTCAAGATTCATCAGGATTACCTACTGCCTTGGCATAAAGATGGCCTACGGAACTATACTAATTCTACAGGGACTGTGCTTCATTCTATAAGAGATGCATTAAGGGCTGTAGAAGAACTGCTTTGGAGAGAGCTATGCCAAGCAGTCTCCACAGCATCATTAACTGTATTTATTTCTCTTTTCAGAGGTATGCTACTGCTATGTTGCCCTGTTAATGGATGAAAATAGGATGTAAATCATCTTGCATTTAAGTAGTATAGAAAAATGGCACATCATTTTAAGAAACTTTGAAGACATGTCCATTTTTTGGTATGTGTGTCCTTACAACTAAAGACATGATTTTAAACATACATGGAGCAATTAATGATCTACAAAGATAGTTCTAGAAGCTTAATTTCACAGTAAAATGGTAAACTTATCCTCCCAAATAGGAATAAAGGAGGATTATTTGTTTCATTAAAAATATTTAGTGGAAAGCATTATTTCAGTTAAACAGAAAATAACAAAAACAATTGGGAGCTATTTTAAAGAATAAGCATATATTTTTAATTTACTTAAATGAGGTGCATTTAATCAATTAAATACTTGAAATATTTAAAAAACTGAATTATTTTAAAAATTCAACTTAATCAAATCGAGAGGCATGTTTATAATATTGCTTTGCTGCAACACTGAAAGAAAGTGCACTGCATAGAGAGCTTAAATTTCTCACTCTTCCTTTCAATCAATATCTGAGGCAAAGTTTCATCTCTAGGGCCCCTAATGGCAGGAATTCCTGGAGCCAGCAAATGAGTAATGTTAAACCTATGATTAGATGATGAGGCCATCAAAGACACTAGATCTTAATGCTACATTCCTCTTTATTTCTCTGAACAGCAGTGAAACACAGGGCTATAGAAGAAGGAATTCTACGCTATTTTTCCATTAAAGCATTTTACAGAACTGTGCATTATTATGAATCGAAAAGATCCAGATAGTCTCTCGAACTCAGGACTTCAACAGTAGGTGACAACATTTTCAAACGCCCTGCAGATGAGCTCCTCACAGGGATGCTGCTTTCTTTAACCTCTTCCTTATCAATATTGTTCCTGGCTATAATGAGGAACATGGGCCTAACAATTTTCCTAGGAATATATTCTTGAAGAAAGTAAACCTGAAAACTGAAAATCAATTGGTAAGTTTTTCGTTTGTTTTGTTTAGTTTTGCTGATGTTTTAGAGGATCACTCGAATTCATATTGTTGTTTATTTGCGAGTTAGCTACAGCTTTAAGCAAACCTCAGGCCAGTAATTAGGAAGAGCTTAGATATATGTTTCTTTCTACTGCGGAAACTATGAATAAAGGTAATAACTGCTTATTACAAACATACACAAGCTCTTATTTCATTCTGACATTACAGAATATTTAACACTAATATGATAATCAGGATAATCAGGACTACTAGGAGACCTGACAGAGCTGGTGAGAAGAAAGACCAATAGGTTCCTATTTAAGTAATCAGAAAATATATTTACATTTATTTTTGGTTTCTCTGTAATTGTTAAGAAGAAACAATACCCAACAATTATCATTTATCTTTGATTCTGATTATTAAAGATAAACAGCTCAAGTAGATTTTTAGAATTTATACTGACATATACAAATTACACTTAAAAAAAGAGAAAGCAGCAAGGTCTTAAGCTATATCATACACTTTGGGCATGCAATTAAAAAACTTACTTTTCATTATCTCAAATATAATAGAGAAGAAGAAAGAAACAATGTAATTAATAATACATTTAAAAATTATAAATTATGATGTTTATATATGCATTATGTATGTATTTTATATACATATATATGATAGGAAACAATGGAAGAATTGAAAGGGTAGGAGAATAATACTGCTAAAAAGAGTAGAAGAAGGGAGAGGGAGAATAAGTCAGTATTTACATGGTAAGATAATCTATATACTAATATAACTCAATGTAAATTACTTTCTCCATCTATGGGATAATAGATGGAAATCTTAAAAATATATAAACATACACTTACATGCACGTACTTTTTATTATTAGTCACAAAAGTCCTCATATATTAATGTAATTGAGTGAATGAGATTTTGTACCTGAGAACAAAGCAGCATAACAAGCTCAACCACAGATGTGCTGGACTTCATACAAACAAGGCCTACAACAAAGAAAGGTTAAAACAAAATGAAATTACAATGGTAGAAATTACCATTCTGAGTTAATTCATTATATAATTTTAATGTATAAAAAAGTTTTCTTTTAAATAGAATTCCTAGGGTAAACTGAATGAAAATGTTCACCTAACATACATTTTTAATAATAATTTAAAACTATTCAGATACACAAGATGATGTGAAAATACTTGACAACTGACTTCATGCTTTGGTTGTTTATTTGGTTGAGGCATTTCTTACATTTAAACAAAATGGGGAAGGTTAGTAAAATCGATGAGCTATGTATAGCTGCTATTACTCCAACGACATTTATTATATGGTTGTTTCCTTGGAGCAAAGAACAATAATCATTGAAGTTCTGCCTAAATTTTGTTCCAAAAGACAAAATTAATTTACAAACAGGTAATTTCCACAGCTTATCAGTTATTAAATAATTTTAAAAATAATAAAAAAGAATGTATGATTAACACATCAATCAATGCTTATAAAATATTGCACTGTTATACTTCCAGTCTCCCCAAATAGATAGCAGAAGAAAAAAAATGGAACGTAATAATGTCTATGTAATAATGGCTACTACTCATTGATCACTTACTATGTGCTGGGCAATATTTAACACATTGGCACAGTGCCTTATGTGCATGGTCTCATTTAATTATCATTATACTCTGTGACACAGTATTATTATTCCCATTCTACAGGTTAAGAACGTATTCTTCCTATAAACAGTTTAAACATTAATTCTTATTATATGTATTGATGAAAAGTTATCAAGATTTTTTCCAATTAAAAGTATGACTGCTGTATAACAATGTATATGATAAGAAAGCAGATCTTAATTGGTAGTTTTTTGAAGTGCCAACATAGAGAATGAGGTAATCAAGTATTAATAAAGCTGCTGAGAGTAAGTTAATTATGATGTTTGGTAATTTAAAAATATTTTCTAAAGTTTTTCACTGCTTTTAAAATTAAAGTAACTTAATAAATACATTTTTTCCTCTTTCAAAAATAACTTCGATGTAACAAGAACATTCATAGTTTTTAGAAATGCTATCATTTTTCTTCCTTTGATGATAAATGTAATTAGTAAAAGCATCATACAGTAAGAAAGGCCATGGTCTTAACATTATTTGTTGCTAAATGGAAAGTCGAAGTGAAACCAGTTATTGTTTCTTAAGGTGATTTCAATAAACAGTCTCAAATGCCTTCTAGACACGAGCATGTATATTTACTGTAGGTAGTGGATAGACACCCTTTTGTGCCCGTTTTGCTAACGACCCTATCTCCTCATTGTACCGACCGACAGAACAAGCTATAAAAACATACTAGTGTTCCATCTCATCAGATCTTTGGGCAGACAGTTAACTAATGAAATAAGAGGCAGATGTGAGAAGCTCATTTAAGAGACAATTGGTGTAATCGATCAGCAATTCTCATGCTCAAGTTCTAGGGAGTCAGAAAGATTAATGGAACATGTATCACCTGTTGGCTACTCAAAGATTTGAATTCTGACAAAGAGAAAACAAGTAAAAGGCCAAATGATCATAATTAAACTCATGTAAATTTAGACAATAAGGCTTTGATATAAAGAATTATTCACATATATTCTGTGTATGAGTTTTTAAATATGTAACAAATTGAAGTAAAATTAGGAAAAACATGAAATTGCATTCATTTCTCAGAAGTCAATTTTTTAAATGAACTTTTAAAAAACACTATGTAACAAGAACATTTATAGTTTTTACAAATACCATCATTCCATCATAAGAAAAATATAAACAAATGCTTCATTAATGCTTTGTTCAAAAGGAATGACAAAAAATTGATACAATAGCAAAATTGCAATTTGCAAACAGTGCTCTCAGTATTTTGTAAAAGGCCATTGTGATTTCAAGTCCATAGAACCTCACACCTTTACTCATGTGTTTTGTCTAATTAGTTTTGGACAGAAGGAACAAATGGATTTTCCCAAAAGCAAAAGAAAAACTAAATGTGACAATGAGAACACAAGCAGAGGCAAATTTGAAAGATCTATCTATCTTCAAAAATTACATAATCACTTTGGTTGGGAGTATTACTAAAAAAAAAGAGGTAAACTCAATGTTTTACTAGAGATAATGAAAATACAACCACTGAATGATGCTATAAGTAACTCTTAAGCTGTATATGAATAAGACAAACATTTTACAAGTGTATGTCTCAAAAAGTTTGACTGTATCCTTTTTGTATGTCACAAAAAATTCATAATCAAATTAATTCATTTGATATCTCCACTTATGAGCAAAATATAGTGTTAGTACTAAGGAGTTTATAGTAATAAATAAGTTATTATTTATACCTTCCCAAGTGCCCATATTTTAATTCAAATTAAGATTATATAAAATTTATATAGAGCTTTAGAATTTACAGGTAACTTACATATATGCTATCTCATTTGAATCTCTTAATAACTGTTTAAACTAGTTATAACTACTTCATTTGATACATAAAAATTGAAGAAATTTGGTGGCTAGCCAAAGGTGTGTCATTCAGTAACTGGTGGAATTGGGACCCAAATTCAAGTCATCCAACTCAAAGCCCATTCTGTTTGCTGCAGAGCTACATAAATAGTTTGGCATTAATAATATGGCAATATATGCTTATGAGACTGGTCATAATGGTCAATTCAAAGTTGAATGATTTTGACAGTTTTCCTGGTCAAAGTAACTTATTGTGGTCAGACATGAGAACAAAAAGCAATAGCTTAAGCGAAAAGCACACACAAAGCAGAGAACAAAGAGAAAATCTGAAAAAAACTTGTATAGCTTGGGGGATGGATGAACAGACTATAAGAGTGTTTAAAAGTGTACTGAAGGGCTAGGGTAAAAATCAAAGATAGATTAAGATTGAAAGAAAGAAAATTATACGGTTTTGAAAGACAAAAGGAAAAATTTAAAGCAAGTTATAAAATGGGAGAAATGATACGAAGGACTATTTATAGCATTCCCATTCTATCATGACAATCTGTGCCTTGTTAAGTAAGAAGTAGCCCCCAAAGGAGCTGTACATATGTGCCTCCCCAGCAAAAATACAGTTAGGAGTATGGGCAAAGTAATAGAATATTTTCGCCAGAAAATATGTATGTTTGCTGGAATAAATATTCTAACCAGAATTACTGATTCGGTACTGCAAACCATATCGCTTACCAGTATAAAATGAACACCTGGAATGTAGACAACAAATGTGTGAGGGCTTAAGAGGAAAGAGGCTTGTATATTTGGGAGATACTTTAACAGTAAGGAAACCGTCCATTAAGAGCTTTTGAATATATTATGAACTACATTGTTGAAAGATGAAGTCAGCTCACCGAGTGGCTAAGATACAAGTACTTGAGAAGATTAATTAGCTGGACAAACTTGAGGTGGTCCAGATCCAGGCAGTAAATAAAACTGATAGAGCTGAGTAAACCATTATCCAAAAAAACTGGCAGTTCTTTTGGGTTCACACTGACTAGGGATAGGAAGTCAATTTCTACTTTCAGAATGACATTCCCTCCCCACTAAAAAAACAAGATAAAACAAAACAAAACAAAAAACTGCCACAAATGATAAACCAGATAAGAAATCTCCAAAATGAGTATCAAGTTAGAAGCTTGGCCTTTGGGACAAAGCTATCTTTATTTAATACAAACACTACTAAAAGGTACAATGATATTATTTTAATAAAGAACTGTCAGACTCTTTTGAGTCAATCTGTGGGTCTAACTTTTTACATCTGTTGAATTGAATATCAAGTTAAAAGAGCCCTAAAGTTTTAAAATACTGTTGAAAAATTCCATCTCTAGCAGAATGTTCCTCATGGTGGGAGATGAAGAATATCACATGTTCTAGGGACAAGAAATAATGCTCTTATATGGAACTCATCTTTTAAATGTTAAAGTTTTCTTGAAGTAAGGATCCAAGAGAGGAGACTCTGACAGACATCTATGATTGCTTTGAATATATAATCAATAAATATTAATTGAATCAATAAACCTATAAATCATTATCAACTGTAGATAAAAATTACATTTTGAGCAATAATAAGAACATCATTTTTTAGAATAAGATCTGAATTCATTCAAAAAACATTTACCAAGCGTATTTCTAATGTGCCTGACACCATGGTAGGTACTAAGTGGGAGGTGGGGCAGATAATGTGAGCAAATAATCATGATAGGGAATCTTAAGGGGTTCATAAAGAATGCAGTGTGAGAAGCACAGGAAGGGTATTAAGCAACTGTGTCTAGGAGAAGAAGTTATGGGGAATGTGACATTTAAGTTGGATAATGCTGAGCCTATCTAAGCAAAAACTGGAAATAAGGGAAGGTCATTCCAGGTGACAGAGAAATGTTTGAGGTATAAAGAAGCATGCAATAGTCAGCAAAATGGAGTTGGAATGTTATGTCGTAGGGTGTGAAGGATGAAAGGAAGTGACTGGAAATGAAGACAGAGAGGTAGGCAGGAAGTAGAGCCATACACGGCATACTATCCTGTCATCACCAGGGAGAAACGACAGGATTTTAAGCAGGGCGCAGACAGAATTAGCTCTATTTTGGAAAGACCGCTTTCTGTCAGCAGTACGGGAAGAAACCAGTAACTAAAAAGTTTAGTTACACGACCGAAAGCTTGAGCTCAAGATGGTGGCAATGTAAGTAGAGACAGGCTTGAAAGGCATTCTGTAATGAGACAAACTATTTTAGACAACTATTTTAACAACCATCTGGGGCACGGTAAAGGAACCATCAGAGTGTGATGATGATACCTTTAACTGAGATAAGGAAAGCAAATAAAGAAGCAAATTTGCAGAAGGAAAAGTGATGAGTTTCATTCTAGACAATATTTCTCCTCACAATAAAAGATACCAATTTATTTTCCATCAAACAGATATGACTATACTTACAATCTGAATTTTAAAAATCAAATATGCCCAGGACTAACTAGTTTTTAGTTAATCTTCTAATGATTTTTAATCTTTTTGTTTGTTTTGGAGGCAAAATCTTGCTGTGTCACTCGGGCTGGAGTACGGTGGCTAATTTTTGTAATTTTGGTGGAGACAGGGTTTTGTCATGTTGCCCAAGCTGATCTGAACTCCTGAGCTCAAGAAATCCACCCACTTGGGCCTCTCAAAGTGCTAGGATTACAGGTGTAAGCCACCAGGCCCAGCCTATTCTTAACTTTAAAAAATCCCCAAACTAGTAGAGCTGAATGGCACTGAAATACTTTGATTTCAGTAACAAATGTTGAGTAACTATAGGTGTGGAAAGGAATTTTGCATGTCCACTGTGCTTCGTGTGCCTTAGTTTCAGTGGTGTGTTCTTCAAAATTCTGTTCTCTCCACTTCTCATGTGGTATGGTGAAAGATTCTAAGACACAGGGTATTACCATAATGAGTGTCTTTTAGACTCCTGTAATACTTAACACATCTCTATCTGCACAACAGTAATTTCTGATATTTTCTACTATTCTTTTACTTTTTTAACCTGAAACATGAAATTATCTTCCTATTCCCTCACTGTGATATGCTTCTCTCTGGGAAATTTACTTTCAATGTTACCATGTAAGTCACCTCAACTTACTAAGATTTAAACCTTAAAAAAGAGCAAAGCAAGCAGTTAGTGTGGCTTTCTAATTCAAAACCAAGAAAACAAACAAAAATCAACATGAAACATCCTTTGAAATAACAATAGGCCTGGCGCGGTGGCTCAAGCCTGTAATCCCAGCACTTTGGGAGGCTGAGGCGGGCGGATCACAAGGTCAGGAGATCGAGACCACAGTGAAACCCCGTCTCTACTAAAAATACAAAAAATTAGCCGGGCGCGGTGGCGGGCGCCTGTAGTCCTAGCTACTCAGGAGGCTGAGGCGGGAGAAAGGCGTGAACCCAGGAGGCGGAGCTTGCAGTGAGCCGAGATCGCGCCACTGCACTCCAGCCTGGGCATAATATTAAGATGTATATAGGATGTATATAGGTAATACTAGTTACTATGTTAATTGAACATTTTAAGGTTTGCCTATGTGTTCTCTCAAGTATTTTATTTTAAAACTGTATTACAAATGGGATCAACTCTAACATTAACTTAAAACTATAATAAAATTCAGTTTTTTGACTAAAAAAGCTTATTTAAATATAATTAAGCCAATACAGCTTACATTCATGTTCAGATTACAAATTTTAACAACAACAACAACAACAAAAAAACCCTGCAAAATACTGTAGAGACAGTGAGAGTTCATGCATTCATTGATCTTTAGTTCACTAAAAACTAAGTTATCACAAACTTATGACAGTCTTACTGTCTTTAAAACAGGAACAAAACTTAAGTTTCTGGATATACCAGATATATTAGGTGGTGGCAAACTTTTTCTGTAAAGGACCTGATAGTAAATATTTTTGACTTTGGTGGCTATAAGTTTCTGTCACCACCACTGAACTCTGGCATGTGGTACAAAGGTAGCCATAGACAATACATAAACAAATGAGTTTGGCTGTCTTCCAAGGAAACTATTTACTCATCCCAAGATGTGTGTGTACATGCATCTGTGTGGTGTGTGTACATGCATTTGTGTGGTGTGGGGGTGTGTGTGTGTGTGTGTGTGTCTGTGTACACATGTGCATGAGCTCGTATGTGTAAGAGAAAAGGAAAAGCAGAACACAAACATATACATACACACCCTTACACATCTAGAGATACTAAAAATCGCAGGGGCAATTATTTCAGCTGTACATCCATGATACTTTACAATTCTGAAACCCAAAAAGCTCTGAAAACTGAAAGCTTTCTTGTAAGATTATCACAAATTCAGTTATCAGCAAAATATCCCCTGAATAATGTGATGCTATTTAAAATTTGTTATTCTATTTATTGTGAAAATCCCTACGTATTACTGTAGGCATGTTAATGTGTTTTATTAGGGAGCTCTCCCAGCCTTTCCTAAAGATGCTATGAAATATATGCATTTACTGCCTTTCGTAGATCCAAAATATTTGAATTGCAAAATGCATCTGGCTTATCAAAAGTCAGAAATCAGTGGTATTGTGTTACATGAGATATTTTGGAAGATTGACAAAGAAATTAATATTATTAATTTCACTTGCAATTTCAAAGTAATTTGATATTACACATTTCCCCATGGAAATTTCAGATGTTTGGAAGAACTAAAAATCAATTTCCATATGACAATGGTTGACTCAGTGCTTTTAAATTGTAATCTCAGAATGTTTAGATTGCTCAGAAACAAAGTTTAATTGTAGTTACACAATACCCAAATAATCATTTTGACTGATTTATTGAAATAAACTCTCTAAATTTTTTGTCATTGTGTTGATACAGCCTAGAAATCTTACTGTGAATATTTTTTATAGTTTTGCTTCTGCTGAGAATTTTTTACATAATGCCAGAACTGAAGTTCATAACACTCACAGATAACTCTTCTACAAAATGACAGATTAAAATACAAAAAGGAATCTATAGTGATGGTTTCTATACAGATTTTAAACTAGTGATATGATTTTAATATGAGCCGAAGAGAATACTCTAATGGCATTATCAGCAATATCATTAACACCTATTATCTGTGAAACACTGCCCCGAGTTTACTCTTTTTTAATTTATGCTTTACAAATTTATTTTAGGAACAATAATTATATCACTGCTATACGCTTTGCACTATCTATAAGGATCTACAAGGAATCCAGAATGATACAGTCTTTGGTCTCAAGGAGATAAGAGACCAGTTACAGAGATAAGACATAGAAATGTAGATTTACGAAGAGTCTAAATAATATGGTACTGAAATAAGGATTACAATAAAGTACTACGCCTCCAAATAACATAAAACAATTATTTTTGAAATTGCATAAGATACTTTTACTCACAGTAGTAACTCAAATTTCTACTACAGGAGGTGACTGACCTGAGTGTCTTGCCCTGTTCTTGACTTCCTAATACAATCACAACAGCAATGAGTATGAATGAAATAAGGGAAATAAGAGACATTTCGCTATCATAAATCATTTGGATCTTGCAATTCTTTTTAGGTTAGAGAATCAATTGTTATTCCTGTATCACTCCTCTGCATCAACTTTCTTTATTTCTCTCTGAGCTCCCTGAAATTTCGAAAGCCTCAATCAAATTCTAAAACTACTAACCTATGTCTGGTTCAAATTTTAACATTGCTCAAGAAAGACTCTGGTCCTAAATAGTTACTAAGAATGATACATGTGTTTTAACCATGTACACATTTCAAGAAATATTAATAATCAAAAGAAGAGAAAATATACTATGTTAGTGATATGATTACCTTACACAAGTAAATAAATAAAAGTGGCTACACTAAGGTTTCTATATTAAAAATAAAATAATTGGCCGGGTGTGGTGGCTCACGCCTATAATCCCAGCACTTTGGGAGGCCAAGGTGGGCGGATCACAAGGTCAGGAGATCGAGACCATCCTGGCTAACATGGTGAAACCCCGTCTCTACTAAAAAAAAAAAAAAAATTTGCCGGGCATGGTGGCAGGCCCCTGTAGTCCCAGCTACTCGGTGGGCTGAGGCAGGAGAATGGCGTGAACCCAGGAGGCGGAGCTTGCAGTGAGCCGAGATTGAGCTACTGCACTCCAGCCTGGGTGACAGAGCAAGACTCCGTCTCAAAATAAATAAATAAATAAAATATAAATCCTTTTAAGCATATTATATATACATGAACAATTTGTATACAGTTTCAAACTACCTAAATTCTGATATTAATTTATTTAAATTCTCAAATAAATATATTTAATAATTACAAGTTCACAAATTTAAATACATTTCAGGTAGCTTTTGTAGTTATACACACCTTTAAGATCTTTATTTTTGTATTGAAAAAGCACTGGTGTTTTTTCTTTCAAATACTTAATATATCATGTAAAATGGAAATGCTATGTATCACTCTTCTTTTCATAAAAAAGACATTCATGAAGTCAAAGAGAAAAAACATAATTGGTAAAAGGAAATTATTTGATAATTATTATAATTAAGGCATAAATCACCAAAAAAAATGGTTTCAGTCTAAAGCAGGCTCAAGTAGAGGTCAGTCAGGTGAACCTCACTTAATTCCAAAAGTACATTAACTTTATACAATAATTATTGCCAAATTGTTGAAATACCCTGAAAAAACAAACAACTTCACAAAGTTCCTTATTTGTGCTCAAAGCAATAAATTCTCAAATGTGATCCAAGTCAAATTTTCTTACCAAAAAGTTAGAGATGAGTAATCAGTACTCATTTAAGAAAAAAGTTAGAGATGAGTAATCAGTACAGTTTCATTCATTCATAGGAATGAAATAGGTTCTTAGAATTTCCTTCAATTTTACAACATTGAAGATATTTCCCAAAGTCACAGAAATTATTATAAGCATATGATTCAACCTAAGGAATAATTTATTGGGATAGTATGCCAAAGACTATATACATTGAATTAAGAAGATTATTTTGCCTAACTAGAAAATCCTGTATCCAAATCACAACTATCCACAATTCAGGGTGAGATCTTAAGAGTCAAATTCTATATTATACACCATAATTCAGTCCAATAATGATACAATAAAGAAGTCAGTATGTGAGTCTCTGTAATTAAAAAAAAAAAACACTTCTAGTGTAAAATATTAGACCTATTATAAACTAAAAGTGGTACTTTTATTACTTAGAATCCAGTTATAATATAATGGAGATCTATTACAAGTGAGTTATATTTTGAAACTGGATGAACTAGATCTAAAAAAGGGCATCAAATAAATGGCAAAAAAATGTCTGCCAAAAAGAGAACCAGTCATTTCCAAGAATTAAAGGCATTCAAAGATTCGATTCTGTAAGTAGTATGTATACTTACCACAGGCCAGGACACAAATATAAAAGTTATGTTCCATATGCTGGAGAAGCCTGAATTCTAATGGAGTATACAGGCAGGTAAACTGATCAGTTTATTGTGATGGGACCCAGTATTACCTCAGAATCTTTTCTGGATATTAACTTGGTAAGCAAGCTAAATGTTGTTATTAATGTAATTCCTATTGTGATTATTAGAAAATTGTGGAATTAAAAAATACCAGTAGGAAATATTTAACTTGAAATAATGAACAGGTATTAATTTCTAGAGAAAAACTGACCTAGCGATTATTCTAGGATCAGTAATTATAAATAATATTATTCAATTTATAAAAGAAAATCTGCTGAAATTAATTTAAACATCTTCTTTTACTCATGAGAGGATGCAGAGTCTCAGATATTCTCCATAACAAAACAAATATGTAAATAGAAAGCACACTTACTGTGAGAATATTTTTCAGTTGAAATATTTTGTTGTACTGCTGTTGAAATTACCTGTATAATCTTTTTAAGTAAATAGTTTATAAGCTAAAAAATATGTTTAATCAGAAGAATATATTTGGTTGGACTTTGTGTAATTAGAACAATCCTACTGAGTACAGAGAGAACAACCTTTCAGATACGGATAATATAACAGGTATATCCCTACGAATTAACTCAGATAGATATAAAATCTCTACTAAAAGAAATTTCAAATAATTTAAAAATTAGAAAATATTCTTCTATGTTAAAATTGTCCTTTAAAAAATCAACCTGACACACCCATGATGGGCAGACAGGGGAAATGGATAACTTCTCCAGGTTTATGTCTTAGGAAATGTCCATTCCCTCAGCTTATTTTTCTCAGGCTTTTCAGCAAAAGTTAGTTCTTGGTGGCTTATTTCTCTTGTGATCCAGTATCCACCTATGTTGTGGTAACTCTTAATTAAGGGGCATGTGTAATGGGAAACATTGTGTTTTGATACCTGAGAAGGACAGACTAAAGAGTGATGGTCAAAGTTGACATGCCCTGGGCCCGACCTCATAGTCTGAAACTAGAGAGCAAGGAACAACATATCTGGACAGCACAGATCAAGGTCCAGGAAAAAGTGTGCCTGTATACTTTCTAACTCATTGTATTGTTTTAAACTCAAATTAGGTGACTATTGCTAATAATCTGAATGTTAGTAATAAGCCAATTAGTTTTTACATTCCTCTAAATATTTCAATGTTAGGGTTTTATCCTGAGCTCTCAGACCTGGGCAATTTTATAAGTATTTCAGAATTCTTTTAGTCTGAATCTAATTTTTAATTAAGTCAAAGAAACTCTGAACTGAAATCAGAGTATCTGGTTTTAATGTAGTCTCTACAAACTAGCTGTGTAAACTTAAGCTAAGACGCTTCACATTCTTGACACTAAATTTCCTTGCTAGTAAATAGATTGATTTTAAATCTTTTTTATTACAGTCTACAGCAATACATTTCATATCATGATCCTACATATGTAACTGAAACAAATGTTTTACAAAATAGTACTTCCTTTCACTGTGATACTGTCATCTATGTTATGCTATGGCATGGCCTGCCATTAAAAACTACTGGCCAGTGCTTGCTTTATTGATTACACTGTACACCTAATGAATCACAGCCTGCAGTCTGAAAATCAATTCTCCAGAGCTGGTCCACTATCTGTTTTATATGGCCTGTGAGCTAAAAATAGTTTTAATATTTTAAAGTTACTGGAAAAACAGAAAGGCAATATTTCATGATACTTAAAAGTTATATAATACTCAAATTTCAGTGTTCATAAAATTTTATTGAACATAGCTGAGCTTGTTCTTTTACATATTGTATGTAGCTACTTGCACGTTACAGTGGGAAAGTTGAGCACTATGACAGAGACTACATGGTTGCAAAGCCTGAAGTATTCATGTTTTGACCCATCTAAGAAATAGTTTGCCAACCCTTGTGCTAAAGCACACATAGTTCTTTCTGTCTTGAATATCCCAGGTTCTAACTCCTTCCTTCAGGTCTTACTGGGCTGAACTGGTACCAAAGAGAAGATGTATGACAGCAGAAATGAAATGATATGGAAAAGTATTGGTTCTTAGTTATTTAGGCATCAAATTTCTATTTAATTATGTACTTGAAAACAAGAATGAAAAGTGGCTAAACCAACAGGCAGTATTTGGTGGTAGCATAAAGATGACAAATCATTTATAGAATCTGTTTTTGTGAGTTCACGGGGTTTTATCTTGTAGACCTTAAGCATTTCGGTTAAATGATGGGACCAGTAAAGGCTCCTAATACTTTTAGCAAGGATTAGGTTTGAACACAAAATGGTCAATTACATGGCATTGTATTGCTATGTGTTAAATTTACAATACAAGAGGTAGAGGAAATGAAGCCACATTCATGCACTTCAAAATTGCCTTTCAACTATCCTTTTTTCTTTCATTGTTCAAATGTATAACATCCTTATTGAATTTGTATAATACAATCTTATCCTTTACTCTCCTATTTAACCCTTGTTGTACACTACTGTTTCTAAATCATATATATACATATATATGTGTGCATATATATATATTTTATATATATGTATTTTTCTTTTTAGATGGAGTTTCGCTCTTGTTGCATGGACTGGAGTGCAGTGGTGTGATCTTGGCTCACTGCAACCTCTGCCTCCTGGGTGCAAGCGATTCTCCTGCCTCGGCCTCCTGAGCAGCTTGGACTACAGGCATGTGCCACCACATTGGCTAATTTTTGTATTTTTTTTAGTAGAGATGGGGTTTTACCATGTTGGCAAGGCTGGTCTCAAATTCCTGGTCTCAACTGGTCTGCCTGCCTTAGCCTCCCAAAGTGCTGGAATTACAGGTGTGAGAGCCACTGTACCCAACCCTAAATCATACTTTAATTTTGTCCCTTTCTGTTCAAATTTTTTTCAAGAATGACTAGAATCTAGGTTTCTTTTTTTCCTTTAGAATATGGGTATTTGGCAAAGTCGCTGCTCCTTTCTTTCTACCCTCCTTTGCATACATATGCTGTTTTCCTTTTTTTTTTTTTTTTTTTTTTTTGAGACGGAATTTCTCTCTTGTTGCCCAAGCTGAAGTGCAATGGTGCGCTCTCAGCTCACCACCACCTCTGCCTACCAGGTTCAAGTGATTCTCCTGCCTCAGCCTCCTGAGTAGCTGGGATTATAAGGCATGCGACACCATGTCCAGCTAATTTTGTATTCTTAGTAGAGATGGGGTTTCTCCATGTTCGTCAGGCTCGTCTTGAACACATGACCTCAAGTGATCCACCCACCTCGGCCTCCCAAAGTGATGGGATTACAGTTGTGAGTCACCACACCTGGCTTAATGTAATTTTTAATAAGTCATGAACAAATATGAGTTTTTCTGGCTCTCTGATGTCTTTACTTCCCTTAATACCCGGTGTCTGCCAGGCTTAAACCTGATCAAGATGTCATCCACATTGGTTTGTGTGTGTGTGTACTGTATTTTTACTTTACCAAATTTTGTTTTAAGAATATAGTTGGAAACAAAGCAGTGTTGAGGTAAGTACCAGCTTTGTTGAATCTTGTCCATAACTAGCTGAATTTTTACACATAGGTATCTCCCATGTTCTCTCTAAATCCCCGCCACCTGGGGCCACAGACGCTTACGTTGCATTGTTATTGTTCTGCATGCATGCTTTCCATTACTCTGTTAAAACAGAAGGAAAACGTAAACAGTTCTCTAAAGTTTTCTTTAAATATGTAATGTAATATTACAAAATTTAAACAAATATATAATCTATTTTATATTCAAAAAGAATCAGAATTCAATTAAAAAATGTGGACTTTGCTTATAACAACATGAGGATGAGCAGAGGGCCATCAGCTACTAAATAAACTCAGGCTAGTATCTTGTAGTCTATTCGCATTTAGGAACTACAGTATGTCTATAATAAGTATATAGATTACTTGGAAAATTTAATCACTACAATATGACTGCTAAGCAATGTATTTCCTTTTTAAAAACTTCCCTATTTTTTCCCAAATTGTTTACATATTTCTCTAATGTGCATTAGTATCCCAGAAAGTATAATAATAAAAGCCAACATTAATTTCATGCTTAGCTTCTTGAAGATTCCATGTAGTTTATCATGAGTAGACATTATAGTCAGCATGCAATTTTTCATAATGTAAAAATATTTCTCATCTCAAAAGAAGTTACATGTATGCCCTCCAAACCAAACTTGTTATTCAATGACATAAATTTAATGAAATATATAGATCTTTCATTGTATTACCTTGTATTTTAAGCACCCAAATGTCTTTTTGTCAAAACAATCCAAGCTCACACCAGGTGCCTAAGAGTAATTCTAAATATGGCCTCTTTTTTTTTTTTTTTTTGGTATTTTCCTGGATCGCAGTTAAAAATTTATACAAATACATCAATTGTATTAGAACAAAAGAGAAAACAATTCCCTTTAAAAATTATCATGGAATATACAACACAGACCATATGTGGTCTTATTTTGTATAACAAAAGTATCTTCTAATCACCATATCAAAGTAGAAGATTGATGTCATATTAAGGGATAAAGTCATCTTATATTGATGAAAAATTACATGTATTCAGTTAGCTCTACAGCAGATGTACAGATACACCATCTACAACTTTTGGGTGGTCATCACTTCTTTTTTAAAATTATTACTCTGTAAGATTTAGGGTACAAGTGCACAACGTGCAGGTTTGTTACATAGGTATACACGTGCCATGTTGGTTTGCTGCACCCATCAACCCGTCATTTACATTAGGTATTTCTCCTAAGGCTATCCCTCCCCCGGGATCTGTCGTTTCCTGACTTTCTAATGATCACCATTCTAACTGGCATAAGATGGTATCTCATTGTAGTTTTGATTTGCATTTCTCTGATGACCAGTGATGAGCATTTTTTCATGTGTCTGTGGGATGCATAAATGTCTTCTTTTCAGAAGTGTCTGTTCATACCCTTTGCCCACTTTTTGATGGGATTGTTTTTTTCTTGTAAATTTGTTTAAGTTCTTTGTAGATTCTGG
This sequence comes from Macaca nemestrina, assembly GCF_043159975.1. Taxonomy (NCBI): domain Eukaryota; kingdom Metazoa; phylum Chordata; class Mammalia; order Primates; family Cercopithecidae; genus Macaca; species Macaca nemestrina. The sequence continues at coordinate 91,276,954 of NC_092140.1, forward strand.
ATATTAGCCCTTTGTCAGATGGATAGATTGCAAAAATTTTCTCCCATTCTGTAGGTTGCCTGTTCACTCTGATGATAAGTTTCTTTTGCTGTGCAGAAGCTCTTTAGTTTAATTAGATCCCATTTGTCTATTTTGGCTTTTGTTGCCATTGCTTTTGGTGTTTTAGTGACGAAGTCCTTGCCCATGTCTATGTCCTGAATGGTTTATGCCCAGGTTTTCTTCTAGGGTTTTTATGGTGTTAGGTCTTACATTTTAAGTCTCCAATCCATCTTGAGTTAATTTAGGTATAAGGTGTAAGGGAGGGATTCAGTTTCAGCTTTCTACATATGGCTAGTTTTCCCAGCACCATTTATTAAATAGGGAAACCTTTCCGCATTGCTTGTTTCTGTCAGATTTGTCAAAGATCAGATGGTTGTAGATGTGTGGTGTTATTTCTGACTCCTCTGTTCTGTTCATGGGTCTATATATCTGTTTTGCTACCAGTATCATGCTGTTTTGGTTACTGTAGCCTTGTAGTATAGTTTGAAGTCAGGTAGCATGATGCCTCCAGCTTTGTCCTTTTTGCTTAGGATTGTCTTCGCTATGCAGGCTCTTTTTTGGTTCCATATGAAATTTAAAGTACTTTTTTTCCAATTCTATGAAGAAAGTCAGTGGTAGTTTGATGGTAATAGCATTGAATCTATGAATTACCTTGGACAGTATGGCCATTTTCATGATATTGATTCTTCCTGTCCATGAGCATGGAATGTTCCTCCATTTGTTTGTGTCCTCTTCTATTTCGTTGAGCAGTGGTTTGTAGTTCTCCTTAAAGAGGTCCTTCACATCCCTTGTAAGTTGGATTCCTAGGTATTTTATTATCTTCGCAGTAATTGTGAATGGGAGTTCACACATGATTTGACTCTCTGTTTATCTGTTCTTGGTGTATAGGAATGCTTGTGATTTTTGCACATTGATACTTTGCTGAAGTTGCTTATCAGCTTAAGGAGATTTGGGGCTGAGACTCTGAGGTTTTCTAAGTATACAATTATGTCATCTGCAAACAGAGACAATTTGACTTCCTCTTTTTCTAACTGAATACCCTTTATTACTTTCTCTTGCCTGATCGCCCTGGCCAGAACTTCAAATGCTATGTTGAATAGGAGTGGTGAGAGAGGGCATCCTTGTCTTGTGCCGGTTTTTTCCAAAGGGAATGCTTCCAGTTTTTGCCCATTCAGTATGATATTGGCTGTGGGTTTGTCATAAATAGCTCTTATTATTTTGAGATATGTTCCATCAACACCTAGTTTATTGAGAATTTTTAGCATGAAAGGCTGTTGAATTTTGTCGAAGGCCTTTTCTGTATCTATTGAGATAATCATGTGGTTTTTGTCATTGGTTCTGTTTATGTGATGGATTATGTTTACTGATTTGCATATGTTGAACCAGCCTTGCATCTCAGGGGTGAAGCTGACTTGACCATGGTGGATAAGCTTCTTGATGTGTTGCTAGATTTTTTTGCCAGTATTTTACTGAGGATTTTTTGCATTGATGTTCATCAGGAATATTGGTCTAAAATTCTCATTTTTTGTTGTGTCTCTGCCAGGCTTTGGTATCACGTTGATGCTGGCTTCACAAAATGAGTTAAGGAGGACTCCCTCTTTTTCTATTGATTGGAATAGTTTCAGAAGGAAAGGTACCAGCTCCTCTTTGTACGTCTGGTAGAATTTGACTGTGAATCCATCTGGTCCTGGACTTTTTTTGTTGGTAGGCTATTAATTATTGCCTCAATTTCAGAACCTGTTATTGTCCTATTCAGAGATTCAACTTCTTCCTGGTTTAGTCTTGGGAGGGTGTATGTGTCCAGGAATTTATCCGTTTCTTCTAGATTTTCTAGTTTATTTGTGTAGAGGTGTTTATAGTATTCTCTGATGGAAGTTTGTATTTCTGCGGGATTGGTGGTGATATCTGCTTTATCATTTTCTATTGCATCTATTTGATTCTTCTCTCTTTTCTTCTTCATTGGTGTTGCTAGCAGTCTATCTACTTTGTTGATCTTTTCCAAAAACCAGCTCCTGGAATCATCGGTTTTTTTGAAGAGTTTTTTGTGTCTATCTTCTTCAGTTCTGCTCTGATCTTAGTTATTTCTTGTCTTTCGCTAGCTTTTGAATTTGTCTGCTCTTGCTTCTCTAGCTGTTTTAATTGTGATGTTAGGGTGTAGATTTTAGATCTTTCCTGCTTTCTCTTGTGGGCATTTAGTGCTATATATTTCCCTCAACACACTGCTTTAAATACGTCTCAGAGATTCTAGTACATTGTGTCTTTATTCTCACTGGTTTCAAAGAACATCTTTATGTGTGCCTTCATTTCGTTATTTACCCAGTAGTCATTCAGGTGCAAGTTTTTCAGTTTCCATGTAGTTGTGTGGTTTTGAGTGAGTTTTTTAGTCCTGAATTCTAATTTGATTGCACTGTGGTCTGATAGACAGTTTGTTGTGATTTCTGTTCTTTTTCATATGCTGAGGAGTGTTTTTACTTCCAATTATGTGGTCAATTTTAGAATAAGTGTGATGTGGTGCTCAGAAGAATGTATACTCTGTTGATTTGGGGTGGAGAGTTCTGTAGCTGTGTGTTAGGTCTGCTTGGTCCAGAGCCGAGTTAAAGTCCTTGATATCCTTGTTAATTCTCTGTCTAGTTGATCTGTCTAATATTGACAGTGGAGTGTTAAAGTTTTCCATTACTATTGTGTGGGAATCTAAGTCTCTTTGTAAGTCTCTAAGGACTTGCTTTATGAATCTGGGTCCTCCTGTATTGGGTGCATATATATATTTAGGATAGTTAGCTCTTCTTGTTGCATTGATCCCTTTACCATTATGTAATGGCTTTGTCTCTTTTGATCTTTGATGGTTTAAAGGCTGTTTTATCAGAGACTAAGATTGCAACCCTTGCTTTTTTTTTGCTTTCCATTTGCTTGGTAGATCTTCCTCCATCCCTTTATTTTGAGTCTATGTGTGTCTTTGCATGTTAGACGGGTCTCCTGAATATAGCACACCAATGGGTCTTGACTCCTTTTCCAATTTGCCAGTCTGTGTCTTTTAATTGGGGCATTTAGCCCACTTACATTTTAAGTTAATATTATTATGTGTGAATTTGATCCTGTCATTATGATGGTAGTTGGTTATTTTGCCCATTAGTTGTTGCAGTTTCTTCATAGCATCAATAGTCTTTACAATTTGGCATGTTTTCGCAGTGACTGGTACCAGTTCTTCCTTTCCATGTTTAGTGCTTCCTTCAGGAGCTCTTGTAAGGCATGCCTGGTGGTGACAAAATCTCTCAGCATGAGTTTGTCTGTAAAGGATTTTATTTCTCCTTCACTTATGAAGGTTACTTTGGCTGGATATGTGATTCTGAGTTGAAAATTCTTTTCTTCAAGAATGCTGAATATTGGCCCCCACTCTTCTGGCTTGTAGGGTTTCTGCAGAGAGATCCACTGTTAGTCTGATGGGCTTCCCTTTGTGGGTAACCTGACCTTTCTCTCTGGCTGCTGTTAACATTTTTTACTTCATTTCAACCTTGGTAATCTGTCAATTATGTGTCTTGGGGTGGCTCTTCTTGAGGAGTATCTTTGTGGTGTTCTCTGTATTTCCTGAATTTGAATGTTGGCCTGTCTTGTTAGGTTGGGGAAGTTCTCCTGGATAATATCCCGAAGAGTGTTTTCTAACTTGGTTTCATTCTCCCTGTCACTTTCAGGTACACCAATCAAATGCAGATTTGGTCTTTTCACATAGTCCCACATTTCTTGGAGTCTTTATTCGTTTCTTTTCACTCTTTTTTCTCTAATCTTGTCTTCATGCTTTATTTCATTAATTTGATGTTCAAGCGCTGCTATCCTTTCTTCAACTTGATCAATTCAGCTATTGATACTTATGTATGCTTCACGAAGTTCTCATACTGTGGTTTTCAGGTGCATCAGGTCACTTAAGCTCTTCTCTACACTGGTTATTCTAGTTAGCCATTTGTCTAACCTTTTTTCAAGGTTTTTACCTTCCTTGCAATGGGTTAGAACATGCTCTTTTAGCTCGGAGAAGTTTGTTATTACCAACCTTCTTAAGCCTACTTCTGTCAACTCATGAAACTCATTCTCTATCCAGTTTTGTTCCCTTGCTGGTGCGGAGTTGTGTTCCTTTGGAGGAGCAGAGGCATTCTGGTGTTTGGAATTTTCAGCCTTTCTGCTCTGGTTTCTCCCCATCTTTGTGGTTTTATCTACCTTTAGTCTTTGATGTTGGTGACCTACAGATGGGGTTTTGGTGAGGATGTCCTTTCTGTTAATGTTGATGCTATTCCTTTCTGTTTGTTAGTTTTCCTTTTAACGGTCAGGTCCCTCAGCTGCAGGTCTACTGGAGTTTGCTGAAGGTCCACTTCAGACCCTGTTTGCCTGGGAATCACCAGTGGAGGCTGCAGAACAGCAAATACTGCTGCCTGATCCTTCCTCTGGAAGTTTCGTCCCAAAGGGGCACCCACCTGTATGAGGTATCTGTCGGCCCCTACTGGGAGGTGTCTCCCAGTCAGGCTGCATGGGGGTCAGGGACCCACTTGAGGCAGTCTGTCCATTATTGGAGCTCGAATGCCCTGCTGAAGGAACCACTACTCTCTTCAGTGCTGTAGGCAGGGATGTTTAAGTCTGCAGGAGCTGTCTGCTGCCTTTTGTTCAGATATGCTCTGCCCCCAGAGGTGGAATCTACAGAGGCAGTAGGCTTTGCTGACCTGCGGTGGGCTCCACCCAGTTCGAGCTTCCCTGCCACTTTGTTTACAGTGTGAGCATATAACTGCCTACTCAAGCCTCAGCAGTGGCAGACGCCCCTCCCCCTGCCAAGTTCCAGCATCCCAGGTCTATCTCAGACTGCTGTGCTAGCATCGAGTAAGGATCCATGGGCATGAGACCTGCCAAGCCAGGCACAGGAGGGAAACTCCTGGTCTACTGGTTGCGAAGACTGTTGGAAAAGCACAATATTTGGGCAGGAGTGTACCGTCCCTCCAGGTACAGTCACTCACAGCTTCCCTTGGCTGGGAAAGGGAATTCTCCAGACCCCTTGTGCTTCCCAGGTGAGGTAACGCCCTGCCCGGGTTCAGCTCACCCTCTATGGGCTGCACCCACTGTCCAACCAGTCCCAGTGAGATGAACCAGGTACCTCACTTGGAAATGCAGAAATCACCTGTCTTCTAAGTCGACCTCGCTGGGACCTGTAGACTGAAGCTGTTCCCATGCGGCCCACTTGAAAGTGATCCATAACCATTCTTCTTGACAAATCATATCTTCTTTGGGTTAAACATCTTAATTATATAAAAGGAAATTTCCATATTGAAATACTAAACTGTGCAGTTCTAAATGTTTGTTTATGACAAAAGAGTATCATTTCTCTATGTGGAGGTTGTTTTCTTGGTAGAATTTAACTGTAATGAAAAAAGTCTTTGTCAACTTCTACATTTAGTAAACATTTGGATTACATTTGGGGGCTATTTAATTTCTATTTATTTGTAAGAAAAAAATAATTTGGACAAGTTCTCAGAACACCAGGTTAAGTCAAAAGGAGGATTCTTTGAACACAGAATCAAGTAATAACTGAATTAGAATATCCTTGATGGTAAATTGAATAAAAATAATGGACACAGAAAATTCCATTTATACTTCCCTCAACCCATGTCTATTCCTAGCCTGTAATTTATCCTTCTAAGTTTAGAAGTTGTCCTTGCTCTGCTCCAAAGCAAACTTCTCTATTTCTTCTGAGTCCTTTCTTAACTCAAGAAAGCTTTTCTGCATTATTTCTCTTACCTCTATCAATCTTCATTTTTACATCTCCAATGGTTCTTTTTCCTCTATGTCCTAACAAACATAGCTTTCCCTTACGTGAATAAAATCTTCAACAGTTAGACAAATCTCCACCAATTTTCCTCTTTTGTTTCATTGTCAAATTTCTCCAACGAATGGTCTATGTTTACTCAGTTTGTTTTTCAAACATTTTACACCCTACAGTTCTATGTCTGTTTCCACTACTCTTCTGAGATCTGTCTCCAAATAAAAGATTCTAATGACATCATGTGGTCTGTTCTTAATCTTCCTTCTGTTGACTACTCTATAATATTGACCACTTCCACGTAGTAAGAGGCAATGTGCATCCCCCATATTTACTGTACTAGTTAGAATATTCAGTAACATGTTAAAGTAATGAGAGATAAAACTCTTGCCCAATCTTATTTGGTCTTTTACTGTCAAATATGTCTTAAGTTGTTTTATCCTAGATACCAATTTTAGTTCAGTTTTTTTCACTTCAGGTCCTATTTTTCTGAAATTTTATTATGACTAGGTATTGAATATTAACAGATGCTTTTTCTCCATTGACTACAAATGAGAAAACAATGTTTAATATACAGATAACCTCCAACTTCTGATGGTTCCACTTATGTTACTTTTTATGTAGAAAGAGTTTATGGGGATGTAACCCCATCATAAGTTGAGGAGCATCTGAATATTCACACAGAAACCATTTCTTGCTCTCCTTTTTTCAATTGTATGTGTCCATGTTTCCATCTGGTATCATTAACCCTCTGCTTGAAAACCGTTTTCTTAACACTGTTACAATACAGATCTGCTGGCCATAAATTTCCTCAGCTTTTCTTGTCTGAAAAAGTCTTCATCTGGCCTTCATTTCTGAAGAATATTTTCACTGAATTAAGAATAACAGGTTGGCAGTCTATCCTTTTAGCACTTTAAAGATGTTCCATTATCTTCTGGCTTGCATAATTTCTGTCTATTTTTGCAAGTGATGTGATTTTTCTTCTGACAGATTTTTTAAAACTTAAAATTTAAATGATCATACATTAAAATGGAATTTGTTACTTGTTTTTCTATATAAAAATATATTTACTAAAAAAAGACTGGAAATGAATATAGAAAATGATATAGATTTTGTATATTATATTTTGTAGATACAGAGGCAAGATTACAGATAAAATTTGGGTCAGTTTTCAAGATTTTATGCAGCAGAGCTACACTGTTTTTTTTTGGTTGTTGTTGTTGTTGGCAATGTTGGTGTTATTTTTAATAGAATTCGTTTAATTCTAAGTTTGTATATTTTTTCCAGTATCTTACTGTGGTACAGTACATAAAAAATAAAACTTACCATATTAGTCATATTTAAGTGTACAAGGCAGAGTTATTAAATTCAGTCATAATGTACAACTTTCACCATCATCCATCTCCATAACTCTTATTTTGTAAAATTGAAACTTTACACTCATTAAACAGTAACTGCCCATTCCCTACTCTCTGCAGCCCCTGGCCACCACTATTCTATTTTCTGTCTCTATGATTTTTGACTACTCTATGTTCCTCATATAAACACGATCACTCATCGTTTGCCTTTTTGTGACTGGTTTATTTCACTTAGCTTAATGTTCTCAAGGGTCATTCATGTTGCATTATATGCCCGAATTCTCTTTAAGAGTGAATAATATTCGCCTGCATGTGTACCACATTTTTCTTACCCATTTTTCCATCAGTGGGTGCCCAGGTTGTTTCAATGTTTTAGCTGTTTTGAATAAGGCTGCAATGAAAATATGTGTACACAAATATGTCTTTGAGACCAGGCTTTCAATTCCTTTGGGTATATACCCAGAAGTCAAATTGCTAGTGACATGGTAATTGTTGTAATTTTTTAGGAACCACCATACTGGTTTGCACATCAGCTGTACCATTTAAAATCCCACCAACAGTTCACAGTGTTTAAGTTATTCCACAACCTTGCCAACATTTGTTATTGTTATTTTTCCTCTTCTTCTTTTTTTTAATAGTACCCATCTAATGGTGTGAGGTGACATCTCACTCTGGATTTGTTTTGCATTTCCCTAATGACTAGTGATGCTGAGTATCTTTTCACGTGCTCATTCACCATTTTTATGTACTTTTTTGAAAAAAACATCTATTCAAGTCTTTTGTGCTTCTTTGAGTTGTTTTTTTGTTGTTGAGTTTTAGATTTTTATATATTCTGGATATAAATCCCTTATTAGATGAAATATTTGCAAACATTTTTCCCTTTCTGTGGAGTGTCTTTTTACCCTGTTGATATTGTATTTTGACCAACAAAAGTCTAAAATTATTATGACATCTAATTTGTCTATTTTTGCTTTTGTTTTCTGTGCCATTGGTGTCCATATCCAAGATATCATTGACAAATCCAATGCCCTGATGTTTTTCTCCTTCGAGTATTTTTATTCATTAAAAAATTTACAGATAAAATGGTATATTTTGTAAATATCATTTTTGGAAGTATATACATATTGTGGAAAAACTAAATCTAGCTAATTAACATATGCATTGCCTTCAACAGTTATTTTTGTGGTAAGAACACTTTACTTCCACCCTCATAGTATTTTTCAAAAATATAATACAGTTGACGCTTGAAAGACACAGCTTTAAACTGCCTGTGTCCACTTATATATGGATTTTCTTCCATCTTTGCCACTCAAGAGACAGGAAGACCAACCCCTCTTCTTTCTTCTCCTACACAGCCTACTCAACGTAAAGGCAATGAGGATGAAGACCTTTATGGTGATCCACTTCCACTTAATGGATAGTAAACATATTTTCTCTTTCTTATAATCTCCTTAATAACATTTTCTCTTTAGCTTATTCTTAACAATACAGTACCTATTAACATATAAAATGTGTTAATTTACTTTATATTATCAATAAGGCTTCTTGTCAATAGAAGGTTATTAGTAGTTGAGTTTTGGGGAATTAAAAAGTTATATGGTATTGTCAACTGCACAAATGGTCAGCACCCCAAACGCAGAGTTGTTCATGGGATAACTGTTTAACAATAGTAACCATGTTGTACTATAGATTTCTTGAAATTATTCCTCTTCTCTAATTGAAATTTTGTATCCATTGATCAGTATCTCCCTAACTCCCATAACCAACCACCCTAGGCCCTGGTAACCAACATTCCACTCTCTATTCCTATGAGTCTAACTTTTTATATTCCACACGAGTGAGATGATGCAATATTTGTCTTTCTCTGCCTGGCTTACTTCATTTAACATAATGTACTCCAGGTTCTTCCATGCTCTTGCAAAGGAAAATATTTCCTTCTTTACATTGACTAGTATTCCATTGTGTATATATAATATATTTTCTTTATCCATTTATCTGTTGATGGACACTTAAACTGAGTACATATCTTGGCTATTGTGAACAATGCTGCAATAAACATGAGAATGTAGATATCTCTTTGACATACTAATTCGATTTCCTTTGGATATATACCCAGTAGAAAAACTGCTACATCATATGGTAGTTCTGTTTTTAGGTTTTTGAAGAACCTCCATTCCGTTTTCCATAATGACTATCCTAATTCACATTCCCGTCAACAGTGAGCAAGTGCTCCCTTTTCTCCACATCCTCGCTAACACTTTTTATCTTTTTGACAAAATTTATATTTAAAAAGGAAGATGATATCTTATTGTGATTTTAAATTGTATATTTCTGATTAGTGATGTTGAACATTACTTACTTGTATTTCTTCTTTTGAGAAATGTCTATTCAGTTCTCCTACCCATTTTTAAATCAAGTTATTTGTTTTCTGGTTTAGTTAAAGTTACTTATATATTTTGGATATTAGCCACTTGTTAGTTGTATAGCTTGCAAATATTTTCTTCTACTCTGTAGATTACTTCTTCACTGTTGTTTGTTTTCTTTGCTGTGCAGAAGTTTTTTAGTTTGATGTAATCCCATTTGTCTGTTTTTGCTTTTGTTGTCCGTGTTTTTAGAGTCACTGCAAAAATCTTTGCTTGGACCAATGTCATGGAGATGTCTATGTTTTCTTCCAGTAGTTTCATAGTTGTAGGTCTTACATTTAAGTTTTTAATCCATTTTCAGTTGATTTTTATGTGTGATGTAAAATGAGGGTCTCATTTTATTTTCTAAACATGGATATTGAATTTTCCCAACACTATTTATTGAAGAGTCTGTCCTACCTCCACTGTGTTTAGGCACCTTTGTTAAAAATCAGTTAGTTGTAAACGTGTGGATTTATTTCTGAACTATCTTTCTATCCTATTGGTAGATATGTCTATTTTTATGTCAGTACAATGCTGTTTGGGTTACTATAGCTTTGTACTATATTTTGCAGTCAGCCAGTGTGATGCCTCAAACGTGTTTTTTTTTTTTTGTTTTTTTTTTTTTTTTTTTTACTCAAGATTACTTTGGCTATTTGGGGTCTTCTGTGGTTCCAGACATATTTTAGAATTGTTTTTTCTACTTTTTCTACTTTTGTGAAGAATGTCATTGGTATTTTGATAGGGATTGCATTTAATTTTTAGATCACATTGTGTAGTTTGAATACTATTAACCTTTCAACCCATGATCACATGGGTTTTCCTTATTTGTGTCTTCTGCAATTTCTTTCATTTATGTTTTATAATTTTCAGTGTAGAGAGCTTCCTTGTTTAAACACATTCCTAAGCATTTTACTTTTCATAGCGACTGCAAATGTTATTGATTTGATTTCTTTCTCAAATAATTTGCTGTTAATGTATAGAAACACTACTGATTTTTTTAAAATATTGATTTGTGTCCTGCAACTTAACTACATGTATTTATTAGTTCTCATAGTTTTTGGAGGATTCTTTAGGGTTTTCTACATGTAAGATCATGTCATCTGCAAAGAGACAATTTAACATTGTTTTTTTCCTCATTTGGATGCATTTTATTTCTTTCTCTTGCCTGACTGCTCTGTCCAGGACTTCTACTATGTTGAACAGAAGTGAAGAGAGTGAGTTTACTTGTTCTGTCTCAGATCTTAGAGGAAAAACTTTCAAATTATCCCCATTGAATATGATGTTAGTTATGAGTTTGTCAAAATGCCCATTACTGTGTTGAGGTATATTCCTTATGAACTTGTTGAGACTTTTTATCATGCAAAAACATTGAATTTGGTCAGATGCTTTTTCTTCATCTATTCAAACGATCATATGTTTTTTGTCTTTCATTATGTTGTTGTGATGTATCACATTTATTGATTAACGTACGTTGAACTATTCTTGCATCCCTAGGATGAATCTCACTTGATCACGGTGAATGATCTTTTAAATGTGCTGTTAAAATGGGCTTTTTGTTGCAGATTTTTACGTCTATGTTCATCAGGGATATTGTATTACAGTTTTCTTTTTTGATAATATCTTTGGCTTTGGTATCAAGGAAATGTTGGGCTTGTAATATGTGTTTGGAAATATTACCTCCTCTGCAATTTTTTAAAAGGGTTTGAGATTAGCATAAATACTTTAATTGTTTAATAGAACTCATCAGTGAAGCCATCAGATCCTGGGCTTTTCTTTGATAGATGTTTTATTACTAATTTGATGCCTACTCATTATTGAGCTGTTCAGATTTTCTATTTCTTCATGATTCAATCTTGGTAGATTGTATGTATCTAGTTTTTTTTGTCATTTCTTCTAGGGTATCCAATTTGTTGGCATATAGTTATTCATAAGAGTCTCTTGTTGCCCTTTGTATTTCTGTATTATCGGTTGTAATATCTCCTTTTTCATTTCTGATTTTGAGTCTTCTCTTTTTTCTTAGTCTAGCTAATGGTTTGTCAATTTTGTTTTTCTTTTCAAAAAAACAACTGTTAGTTTTGTCAATCTTTCCTATTGTTGTTCTAGTCTCTATTTCATTTATTTCTGCTCTGGTCTTTATTATTTCCTTCCTTCTACTACCTTTGAGCTTTGTTTTCTCTTGTTTTTCTAGTTCTTTGAGGTGCACTGTAGGTTGTGTGAGATCTTTCTTCTTTCTTGATGTGGGCATTTATTACTATAAAATTTCCCCTGAGATCTGCTTTTGCTGTACCACATAGGTGTTAGTATGTTGTTTCCATTTTTGTTTGTCCAAGAAATCTTAAAATTTCTCTTTTATTATCTTCATTGACACATTAGTTGTTTAGAAGCATGCTGTTTAATTTGCATGTATTTGTGATTTTTCTGAACTTGTTCCTCCTGTTTTCAATTTCTATTTTTATTCCTTTATGGTCAGAAAAGATACCTGATACAATTTCAGTCTTCCTAAATATGTTAAGACTTATTTTGTGATACATGGTCTATTCTGGAGAATGCTCCATGTGGATTGAAGACGAAAGTGTATTCTGTAGCTACTGGATAGAATGGTTTTATATGTTGGTTAGGTCCTTTTGGTCTAGAATATAGTTTAAGTCCAATGTTTCCTTACTGATTTTCTGTCTGGATGATCTGTCCATTGCTAAGTCAGCTGATAAAGTCTGCTACAGTTATTGGATTGCAGTCTATCTTTTCTGGCTGTGTTGTTAGTGAAGGGTCCAACTACATTCTTTTGCACGTGGATATCCACTTTTCCCATTTGTTGAAAAGACTGCCTTTTCACCAGGGAATGATAATGGCACTCTTGTCAAAAATAATTTGACTGTATACAGGAGACTTTATTTATGGGCTAGAGATTGTATTCCATTGGCTTACATGTCAGTTTCATTCCACTCTACACTGTTTTGATTACTGTAGCTTTGTTGCAAGTTCTGAAATGAGGATGCATGCCCCTCTCAGCTTTGCTCTTCTTTTTCAGGATTATTTTGGTTATTCAGGGTTCCTTAAGTTTGCAAATGAATTTTATGATTGATTTTTCTATTTCTGCAGAACACATTATTGGGACTTTTATAGAAATTGCAATTAATCTATAAATTGCTCTGGGTAGGATTGACATAAACTCTTCCAACCCATGAACGTGGAATAGCTTGCTAATTATTTCTGCCTTTAATGTCTTTCAGCAGTGGTTTGTAGTTTTCGTTGTACAAATCTTACCAGTATTTGTGTAAAGTTTTATCAGTGTTGTCACATGCAATGATTTATGTATTGTCACCACAATCAATACACAATAGCTCCACTGACTGAAGGAATCCTTGGAGGTCTTACCTCACCCATAACTTCTGGCCACCACTAATCATTTTCGTCAGTATAGTTTTGTTGTTTTGAGAATTTCCCCCAAAAAGGAAATATACAATATATCTTTTTGAAAAAAGTTTTCTTACTCACAAGAAAACTCATTGTAATAATGTCTTTGAATTCATCTACATAGTCAGGTTTATAAGTTTGGTCCTTTGTTTCTGCTCAGTAGCATTTCTGTGTTTAAATCATGGTTTGTTTATTCATGAAGGACATTTGTGTTTTTCCATCTTTTGACTATCACAACCATAACTGAGGTGAACACTGATTTACAGGTTTTTGTGTGAACATAAGTTTTCATTTCTCCAGGGAAAACACCCAGAAATGGGATTACTTGGTGATATAATTAAGAGTTTGTTTAACTAAATAAGAACCTTCCAAACTATTTTCCTCTGTGGCTACTATTTTGCATTCTCAAAGTCATGGATGACAACCATGGATGAGATACCAGCTGCTGCATATTCTTGGCAGCACTTGGAAATGTCAGTGATTTTTATTTTAGCAATTCGCATATATTTGTAGAGGTATGTAATGTTGGTTTTAATTTGCATTTACCTGATGGCTAATGATGTTGGCCATCTTTCTATGTGCTCATTTGGCATTTAATATAATCACTGGTGAAGTGTCTTTTCAAGTCACGGTTAAGTGAATTAGCTGTTTGCCTCTTGTTAATAAGAGCTTTTTGAAATTTTGCTGTTTAACCCTGGTTTTAAACATTTTACTTATGTTCCGTGGTAATTTTTATATGTGTTAACCCTGCTCATGGTTAGCTGAATTTCTTGGATATTAGGATTTATAGTTTTCAAAATATTTGGATATTATTTTCCACTCTTAATCCCTTTTTCTTGAAGTCCAAGTCCATGTATATTAAACTGCTTGATTTATGTAATAAGTTTCCAGGGCTCTGGTCTCCATTTCTTTTGTCACCTTTTCTCTGCTTCAGTTTGGAAACATACTATTCTACATCTACGAGTTCATGGTTATTTCTTAATCAGTATAAAATATTTGGCTCAAGTCATCAAATGAATTTTCATTTTAGGCCTTTGTTTTTCATTTTCCAGAGTTCCATTTCTTTCTTTTTTACATTGTCCAATTCACTTCACATTCATATTTTAGTTTATTATTATTATTATTATTATTTTGAGATGGAATCTTGCTCTGTTGCCAGGCTGGAGTGCAGTGGTACAATCTTGACTCACTGCAACCTCCACCTCTAGGGTTCCTGTGATTCTCCTGCCTCAGCCTCCCCAATAACTGAGACTACAGATATACTCCACCACGCCCAGCTAATTGTTGTATTTTTAGTAGAGACGGGGTTTCACCATGTTGGCCAGGCTGGTCTCAAACTCCTGACCTCAGGTGATCCACCCACCTCAGCCTCCTAAAGTGCTGGAATTATAGGCATGAGCCATGGCACCTTACCCATATTTTACTTTACATACTTAAACATCTTTATAGTAGCTGACAATCCTTGCCTTTTAAACCCCTTATCCCTGTCATTTCCCAGAAAGTTTTACAATTGACTTTCCTTTCAGTAGTGTGCTTCATTTTACTGTGTTATCTCATGTCTAGTAATTATGTTTGGATGCTGGGTATTATGAGTATTACATTAAGCGTTTGCATTTTGCTGTATTCCTTTAAAATGTGTTGGGTTCGTTCTCACAACTGAGTTACTGGTGAAACAATTTGACCATTTGAGGCTTGTTTTGAAGATATTTTTAGATTAGATTTAGACTTGAATGGTTCTAGAAAATGCTTGACTCTACAAATAATTTAAATCTACTATTAATGTGCCACTCTTCTGGACTCTCTACTCTCTGTCCCAGGAAATCCATTAGGATTAGCCACTCTGGCTGTGTAGAGAAAAACAACACTTTCCCCTCTGTGAGCTCTAGAAATTTTTTGTTCAAGGTCTATGGTCATATTTCACCCAGTCTTGTGGAATTTTGCCCTTTATATGTGCAGCTTAAACAATTCAAATTTCAAGGGGCCTATAGGCAGATTTCTCAAGCTATTTTACTGTGGTGCTGCTTCTTCTACAAAACTCTGCTCCATAACTTCCTGAACTCTGATCACTGTCTCCTCAACTCAGCAAGAGTTCTGTGATTTACTGGAAATTCCCTTTCTTGCACTACAATCCAGAAAGTGCCTCCAGGCAAATCAGAGAAATTAAAGAGCCCAACTCAATTATTTCTGTTCTCTCAGGGATCACAGTTATCTGAGGCCTATTGTTCAATGTATAACAACTTCTTATTCATATATTTTGTTCAATTTTCTAGTAATTATAATTGGGAAATATTAATAAGTCTACTTCCTGTTATGCCATCATGAGAAAAAGAAGAAATCAAAGTCTTTTAGAGTTTTCTTTCAAAACACTATGTCACTGTCTCTTTTTCCCTGTTCCTGTCAATATCCTATGTAGAGCCTTATATTCAATCAAGACTACTAACGAAGCTTTAACCTTGGCTAAAGACTGCCTTTGTTATTTCATGGGTTTTAGTTTGATTTCCCCATCTCTGAAAGCACCAAGAACGGAGGACAGGATCTTATGTGTTTAAAGTAAAATCCTTAATTGTATACAAAATACTATGTAACAGATATTAAAGATATTCATATCTTCATACTGCATTATAATTTCTATGTGAAGGCAATCTAGCCATCAATTGTTAAAGCACTGATTGTCAATGTTGAGTAAGCTGATGCAGCTAATCAACTGGCCATCTTTTTCCATCTTGATGACTATCCAAATATTCTATATTTTAAATATCATTCCTGAAATAACATTTATTTGGTTGAAGTTATGTTATAACATAAAATCTTGACCATTTGACAACCCAAATAACTTACACACCTAAAAAATTTTAGTGGCTTTTTGAAAGTTATGAGATCTTTTGAGAAAATATCATTTAACTATATTTGTAAAAATTCAAATAATTATCTGTTCATATGCCAATAAGTATCTCTAAAGAATAATTATAATACGTTTTTAAAAACTGCTAATAAAATGTTTTATTTTTAGGGTAAAAATGATTGATTTCAGATTGGTAAGTTTTTGTGAGATTTAGCACAATAGGTGAATTATTTTTCCACTAATGTGAAAATAGAATCTACAATTTACAAAAACTTTAAATGTTATACAAAACATCACTGGTGTATGTCTGTAAAATTTTTTTAAAGTGTTAGTGACCATTTTCTTTAAACAAGATAACTAATAACAACTCTAGGAACTACAGCTGCTCACTGCTAGTTAGGCAGAAATTATGCAAATAACTGAAAATGATACCTGTCAGTTAACAAAATTGATGAAAACTAGTTATCAAAAATAGAAAGATAAATGCTTTCTGCAGTCAATGTAGTTCATTATTAAACAACACAGTAATAAGGTTTAGATGGCCAGGAAATTTTACCAGTTAAGTCTGATGCTGAGCTAAAAATAAAATGAAATTTATTTCAAAACAAAGGTTTCAAGAACAGGTATTCAGGACAGCAGATATTAAACAAAATGGAGAAAAATAACTTCCTATGGCCATTTATTAAGGAAAAGCTTGTGCTTAACATGGAAAGGAACTACAGATGCTGCTTGACTTACAATGGGGTTATGTACTGATAAGCCCACTGTAAGTTGAACATATCTTAAGTCAAAAATGCATTTAATATAGCTAACCTGCTGAATATCATAGCTTAGGCTAGACTACCTAAGACATGCTCAGAACACGTATATTAACCTATTTGTGGGCAAAATCATCTCACACAAAGCCTACTTTATAGTAACATGTTGAATTTCTCATGTAATTTATTGAATGCTGTACTAAAGTACAGTTTCCACTGCATACTGCTTTTGCACCATCATAAAAATTAAAAAAAATATCAAATCATCGTAAGTCAACGACTGCCTATACAGGTATCATATGAGATTTACAAGTTACATCATCATATAATAGTCACAGCCAATTAAATGAAAAATAAACACCAACATTATCAACAGTATCTAAATTTAATTTTTCTGTTGATGATGTTATTACTTCTTATTCTAGGAATGGGGTTGACAAACTGTGGTCTGTGGGTTAAACCTATTCTGCCAGTGTTTTTTTTTATGGCCAGTAAATTAAGAACAGATTTTACAGTTTTTAAGGATCATAAAAATAAAACAACACAAAAACCAAAAAATATGGCCAGGCGCGGTGGCTCATGCCTGTAATCCCAGCACTTAGGGAGGCCAAGGCGGGTGGATCACGAGGTGGGGAGTTCGAGACCAGCCTGACCAACGTGATGAAACTGTCTCTACTAAAAATACAAAAGGTAACCAGGCGTGGTGGCATATGCCTGTAATCCCAGCTACTCAGGAGGCTGAGGCAGGAGAATCGCTTGAATGCAGGAGGTAGAGGTTGCAGTGAGCCGAGATCGTGCCATTGCACTCCAGCCTGGTGACAGAGCGAGATGTTGTCTCAAACAAAACAACAACAACAACAAAAATGACAAAGACTATGTGGCTAATAATACCAAACCTTTGAAGAAAAAGTTTGCAAAATCTTATTTTACAGTACTTCCAATTCATGAAACATTAGGAAAACAAAGTAAAATGTAAAATTCTATACAATAAAAATTTATATTATATGTAAAGTTCATTACAAATAAAACTAATAAATATTAAAATCTTTTGTAAAAGTGAGTCGAAATTCACTTTTGTAAAAGTGAGTCGAGAGACATAAAACATATGAATGCACAGTCTTTCAAATTTCCTGTATGAGTTAACTCATGTTAGATTGTGAAAAATCTATTCACTCAAGTAAGAAAAAAATTGGAGCATTTTCTTTTTATATGTCAGACTTCATTCAATTTATTTTTATTAATCAGATCTGTATGATATTACCAATCTTTGTTTGCACAGGGACAAATGGCCCAACAGGATATAGAAAGTTGGAGTCTGTCACATTTTAAAAAGTAGGAAATAAACTTTTTTAAAGAATGATTTTCAAATAGTTTACCACTTATATACAACTTCTTCCAAAGTATTTTTTTCATTAGATTATTGAACACAGCTAAGTTTCCTTTCCATTTTCTTCATATCATACCATCATATTGTATATTTTAAGCTCAAATTTGTGTAAAAATGGAAACTGTAACCACATGAAGTATGTTTTAAATATCTCAAATAGTGAACATAACCATAGAAGTCATTTACATTGCTGCTCTTAACTAATGCAAATTTTAATAAATTTTGTGATCAAAGTTAGTTAGTTGACTATTTTATCTTGTTACCTCCCAGAAGTGATACAGAAATTAATTATTTATAAAATATTTCAAACAGATTTCAAAATACCAATAGAATTAGCAAAACTAAAAGGGAAAATTCAGAACAGTTAGCATCCAAAAACCTATTTTTCCACAAACAGTATTCAATGACAATTTGACCTATAGGAACATGCCTCATATAAAAATGCTAACAAGTTAAACTTACCCACTTTACTACTATAATTCTATAAAACTGCCATGCTCTTTAACAGAATTTGCCTATCTATGATTTTTCTGTGTAATACTCTATCCACTTCCTTTCTCTCACACACTTTTTAAAAGAGACATTGATGGCAGCAGTGGCCCATCTGGAGTGGCCACTACAAAGACAACAGTTGCAGTGGGGGAGGCATGGCCAGGGCTGTGGGCTCATGGACTAGGTGGGGGCCGGAACAGGTGGGAGCTCCACCCCTTATCAAGTTGGCAGGGCAGGAGCCCCAGGCTCCCAGGTGCAACTGCAGCTGCCCACCCATGGCTCCAGACCCTGGCATCCCTGCACTCTTGGGGGCAAAGGAAGCCCTTGCCCCCACAGGCTTGAAAGTGTTTGCTCCCAGTGCCTGGGCTCCCCCAACTCCTGGCACCTACTCCTGGGCAGAGCAAAGTTGTAGCCACACCAGGCATTGTCACAACCTAGCTGGGTGTGCACATGCTTGGGTGGTGCTGACATGCCAGCCTCATCACCCTGGCCCCCTCCAGACATTGGGTGCTGAAGAGCACAGGAGGGAGGCTGAGAGGGTGCTGAGGGTGGCTTAGCGTGAGCCTGCAGGTGCCCCTCGGCATGAACAGCCTGGGTGCCATGGATATCATGTTGATGGCAATAGGAAGAAGAAAGGCTCCTGGGCAGAAAGGGGTGGGACCCCTGTGAAGCTCCACCTTCAAGCCTGGGATGGCCTGAAGCCTGGGAACCAGTCTCTCAGTTCTGGGTATAGTCTGCAGCCCAGAGTGAGAACTTATGGTGATTTTTCCAGGCCTATCTATGGCCTCCCAAAGATCAATGAGCATGTGCTTCCTCCCTTCTGAGCCCATAAAGACCCCGGAACCAGCCAGACTCACACAGACATCATGACTACCAGCTGCAGAAATAAACTATCCACTTTGGGTCTCCTCGACTTGTCGGGATGACCTGCCAACGGAAAGGAGCTTTCTACTCTGGGTCTTCTCTCCGATGAGAGCTGGACATTCATAGGGACGACCTGCCTGTGCATAGGAGGAACCTATTGCAGGTCTCCTCTCTGCTGAGAGCTGCACACTTATCAGGACAACGTGACTGCATATAGGAGCTACCCACTCTGGGTCTCCTCTCTGCTGGGGGTGCATTTGTCAGGACTATTTGCCTGTGGAAAGGAGCTACTCACTCCAGGTATCCTCTCCACTGAGAGCTGGACACTCACTGGGATGACCTGCCTGCAGAAAGAAGCTACCCACTTTGGGTCTCCCAAGAGTTGTTCAGTTGCTCAATGAAGCTCCTCTTCATCTTGCTCACCCTCTAGTTGTCCATGTACCTCATTCTTCCTAAACATGGGTCAAGAACTTGGGACTCACCAAATGGTGGGACTGAAAAGCTGTAACACAAACAGGGCTGAAGCAACCATCCTATCCCCGCTCACCACACTGAGGGTGACGAGGAGAGAACAGTTGCAACACTCAGGGAGCCCAGACCTAGGGAGTCCCCAAGTCTGGGCTGTGACACCCCTTCTGGGGCTCTGCAGTTTCTGGTGTCTCCAAGCTTCCAGGTGCCATCATCTTGCCCTCATCCAGACATGGGTGCCTGCAGTGGAAGCTGCTTGTGATGCATCTGATCTAGCTGCAGGCCTGCCTAAAGCCAGCTCCTATGCCAGTGCCTAGAGCTTCTCAACCCACCGCAGCAGTCAGTGTGCCGGAACCTGTGCTTGCCCGCTCATGCACCCATCACTGCTCCATGCCTGGCTCGCATGGGATCTAGGCCAGTAGCAGGAGCCGAGTGCAGCATGTCAAGCCAAGTGGGCGGAATGAGCCCAGCAGGCCTGAACAAAACTCAGGGAAAGGTGCCACTAGCCACAGAGGTTTCTGGCTGGCAAAGTGATACCCCAAGGATCCCGTGACAATATCACATTATAATTCAATATGGAAAGAATGAAAGTGATGCTTCACAACAGTCCATATTTATTCCAAAATTAGTGACTAGATATAACCATTCAGTGGGGAAAAAAATAAGTAACGTTTTAGAGTTTGGTAATGGTACTCTATACCTTATATCCCTGAGAGCCAAGCAAGATGAGGTCAATTCATTAAATAATAAATTTGATAACCTAATATTACTGTTAAACAAAATCACATTTTATTTTTAATTTTAATTTTAGCTTTCATAAGCAACAGGTAAAACTTTAGTAACAGAAACTAATCTTATTGTATTATTCCCATTAAATTGTTATTTATATAATACTTCCCTTTGGAGAAATAATCTTCAAACTAATTTTATACTTAAAAAATTAAATATTTTAATGTAACAATAAAAAGGAGAATATTTCTAAGAATCCAGTTCATTTTATTCTTACCAATTTGAAATTTTGGATATAACAATGAGATATATTTGCTGTATCAACTTTAAATGCTTTTAAATTTAGATAACAGAATTTGAACTAAAAATAGGACTGCAGAAGTTATTATAAAGATAGTTAAACTGTCCTTATCTTGAAAAAAGTCTTTTAAAAATAGGAACAAAATTAAAGTACTGTATACACTAATACTGCTATCAAAAGTAAGAAATAGGCCTGGCACAGTGGCTCATGCTTGTAATTTCAGCACTTTGGGAGGCTGAAGTGGAAGGATTTCTTGGGCCCAGGAATTCAAGACCAGCTTTGGCAACATAGGGAGACCCCATCTGCACAAGAATTTTTTTAAAAAATTAGCTGAGTGTGTTGATGCACACCTGTTGTCCCAAGCTAGGCTGAGGCTGGAGGATCAACTTAGCTAAGGGGTTCAGGGCTGCAGTGATCTGTGATCATGCCACTGCACTCCAGCCTAGCAACAGAGAAAGACCCTGTCTCAAAAAAAAAAAAAAAAAAAAAAAAAGTAAAGAATAAAAATGTTAGAAACTTAGTTAAAAATTTTTAAGTTTTACAATATAATTTTAATTGTTTAAGAATTTTATAGTAAGAATATTACCCCTGAAGATTCTGGCTAAAACTGGACCAAATACTAATCAAATGCTTTCATCAAAGGGCAAAGTTCTTATATTATTATAATTATTTCCTCAAAAAGGTAGGAGAAATAAGATCATGTTATTTTTTCAGCTGAAAATTAGATAAGGATGTAGCTACAAAAAATGTTATAAAATATAGGAAATAAATGATAATACTATAGTTTTACAAAAATGTAGTTGACTAATTTACAACACAATATCCCTGACTAAATAACCAGGAATCATCAACTTTATTCAACTTGGACCACGAAACAACTTCATAACTTCATCAAAAGCGTAAGGATATCAGATGACAATCCTAATATACCATTCTTTCGTTCTTTTCTTTTAATACTCCTTACTTACAGAAATGTATAGAAGTATAGATGAAGGGTAAGCAATTTTTTTAAAGGTCAAGATAGTAAATATTTTAGGCTTTGTGAACTACATGGTCTCTGCTGAAACCAATCAACTCTCCCATTGTAGTACAAAGGCGATCTAGATAATACATAAAAGAATGGCCTGCCTGGATTGCAATAAAACTTCATTTACAAAAGCAGATTTGACTGCTAGGTCAGAGTTAGCTGAAACCTGGTATACACCATAATATGATGATGATTAATACACAGTCTTAAAAATACAGGCATCCTCAGAGATACTGAAGGTCCAGTTCGGGACCACTGTAATGAAGCAAGTATCACCATAAAGCAAGTACACAATTCTGGTTTCCCAGTGTATATAAAATTTATGTTACACTATACTGTAATCTACCAAGTGATATCACTGTGGCTAACAATCACAAAGTACATACCTTAATTTAAAAATACATCATTGCTAAAAATGCCCACAAAGAGACACAAAGTGAACACATGCTTTTGGAAAAGTGGTGCCAATAGACTTGCTCCATGCAAGGTTGCCACAAACCATCAATTGGTTAACATAGTATCTGCAAAGCATAATAAGTGAAGCACAATAAAAAGAAGTATTCCTGGGTATATATTTTATTTTCGATTTTCAGGTTTTTTTGAGGGTCTGGGTGTCATTTATTGACGGCAGTTTATACACATTTGTTTTCTTCCCATGGTTGTTTCCTTCAAAGCACAGGCACAGAGCCTTCGAGAAGAGAAGTCTATGAATGAGTGAGCCAGGAACATAGGATGCGCACTCCTTGGCAGGCATGTTCAGCCCTGTCAGGATGCAATCCTTCAAGTTGGAATTCTGTTGGGTATTTGAGAGAGACCAAGGTGGGGAGTAGACAGGAAGTCTTCAACGGGACTCACGTCTTGGTCCAGGCCTCCTCTCTCAAGTCCATCCAATTTTTAGGGACCTAGGGGGCAACATTCAGGCCCATCCAGCTCAACAGGAACAGATTCTTCAGTCCATGCCCAGTGTACACATACCTGCTTCGGCTGGTCACACTGTTAGAGAGAGTCAACCTTAGGGTAAGAGACAGACCACTTCCTCCCTGACCTTGGTTAGCAACTCTCTTCAGCTGCATCTGCGCAGGAACAGCCAGAAAAACTGAGGTCTGCCTTCCTGGTTCAGCTACATATCCATCATCCTCAAATCTTCAATCAACCATGAAGGACAGGATAGAAGCTACACATTACTCAGGCTGACAACTGTGCTCCCCAGTCGATCACACACTGCCCTACCTTTGTTATGACAATTGCCAGTGCCTAGGCCAGAGCTCCAGCAGGCCCCGACCTGGGGCTTAAAGCCAGTCTGCATACATACTTGGGAATTTTTGGCAGGAGGGTTGATATGGTTAGGCTTTGTGTTCCCACCTAATTCTTCATTTTGAATTGTAATCCTCATAATCCCCAAGTGTCAAGAGAGAGACCCGGCAGAGGTGATCAAATCATGGGGGTGATTTCTCCCATGCTGTTCGCGAGATAGTGAGTTCTCATGAGATCTGCTGGTTTTATAAGGGGCTCTTCCCTCTTAGCTTGGCACTTCTCCTTCCTGCAGCTTTGTGAAGAAGGTACCTTGCTTTCCCTTCCACCATGATTGTAAGTTTCCTGAGGCCTTCCCAGCCATGTGGAACTGTGAATCAATTAAACCTCTTTCCTTTGTGAATTACCCAGTCTTGGGCAGTTCTTTACAGCAGTATGAAAACGGACTAATACAGAAGTGGATAAAAAAGTAGACGGATGTGAGAAAAATGAAAGGGTTTCATTTGATAGAGTATTTATCTGGAGTGATTCTACTTTTATTTCCTTCACCTGAAGCCAATCACAAAATTTCACAGTGATTTCTGGTGTGGAGGCAGAAGGTAGGTTGGTGTTAACAATCATCAGGGCTGTGGCCCAGTTGGCCCACTGAGGTGCAGGCACCACTTGAGCAGGTGGAGGAGCATGGACTGCCCCATGGGCAGGTGGGTGACGTTCCAAGAGCACAAGAGCTGGTAAGCAACACTCCTGGTGGCTTTGGGCATGTGCAGCTCCATCAGGTAGTCACCCTGGGGGCCAGTGAGTTGCCTCGGAGCCATATCATAGGCAGAGATGATGGCCGCCTCTTGCTGCGCTCATCCTTTTCCACCTCAAATCTAGCCATCTCTGCTTCCCGCTGAGCTACCTGTTTGGCTTCCACTGCTTCTGTGAACTCCTTCTCGAAGGTCACATGCATCAAGGACACGATGTCCAGGATGAGCCCAGAGGTGGCAGCTGCTCACTCCACAAGGTCATCACTCACCTGCTTGGGGAACAGCTCTCTCTGAGTGATAAGTTCTCCGGCATCAAAGCGAGCCACCACTGATGAGGATCTCTGTAGTGACAGATGGCAGAACACCAGCACACACTCATTGGACACCCCTACCAGGTTGGTGAGGATGTGAGGAAGCTGGCAGTAACAGGCTGGAAGGGGATGCGAGGGATGCTGGCATACTATGAATCTGCTACCAGCGATGACTGGCACAGTGCATTGTTGACAGCAGCAGTGGAACGTCACTGGTTTCTGTACCCATGGGATGAGAAAGTGAGTCCCCTCCCCTACCACAATTTCCTGCACTCCACAGAATCAGTCAAAGAAAACAGCTCTGTGCCCAGCATCCATGTTGTAGAAGGCAGAGTTCATCATGCCTCGTGCAATGGTTAAGGCCAGGCTGAGCTTTGGCAGCCATGTTTCCTTCTGTAGAACCGTTACACTTGCATCCATTCTGATGTCCACATGAATCCCCCATGAACATTAGAGTTATAGCACTGATACCATTCCCCTAGATGTAATAACTACTGTAAATTTATCATCTTGATTGGCATTTATACTTTTACCACTTACGAATGTGTCCCTAAAGAAGATACAGTATCCTTATCCATGTGTTAAGCTTTTATGGTAAATATTGTTTTTGTGAAATCCCATTTCACTACTGCACAGTATATCATTTAATTATCCAATCTTCTTTTAATATACATTTAGGTTGTTCTCAGTATGTCCTGGGTAAAATCACTGTTTTTAATAAGCATTTTACATCTGTATCTTCTTGTGTACACATGCGAAAATTATTCCATGGTATATTCCCAAGAATGAAATTGCGGAGTCGATGTACATTTACAAATTCAACTTCATTCGAAAATGCAAAATTATTCCTCAAAGTGGTTTTATCAATTTAGACTCCCATTAGAAAAGTCTACATCTTTCCTAATAAATGGATTTTAAATATAAATTTTATACTTATTGGATGGGAGTGAAATTGTTTCATTTTGGCTTTATTAACCATTTATGACACTGCAAATGAGGTTGATTTTTTTTTTTACATGTTTACTGACCACTTGTATTTAACCCATCCACAAATTAACAGGTTTTTATTCTTTTGCTCATTTTTTTCTATAGAATTGTGTTTTTCTTATTCATTGGTAGGAGTTTCTTTGTGTAACATAGATATCAACATTTGTTGATTATCATTATTGGACATATACCTTTCCAGTCTATAGGTGAACTTTTCACTTTAATTAAAATTGTTGTAAAATACACATAACATAAAAATTACAGTCTTAACCATTTTAAAGCATACAGTTCAGTAGTGTTAAATATATTCACATCTCCAGAGGCTTTTCATCTTGCAAAACTGAAACTCTATACCCCATTAAACAACTCCTTATTTCCCACCATCCCCAGTCACTGGCAAATAACATTCTACTTTCTATTTCTATGAATTTGACTACTCTAGATAATGCATGTAAGTGGAATCACACAGTATTGTGTTTTGGTGACTTGCTTATTTTACTTAGTATAATTTCCTTAAGGGTAAATTCATGTGGCAACATGTGTCAGAACTTCCTTTTTTAAAGAGCGAATAACATTCCATTGCATGTATATACTACATTTTTTGAAATGCATGTATATGTTGATAGAAACTTGGGTTGCTTCCACCACTTGACCATTTGTTAATACTGCTGCTATAAACGTAGGTCACAAATAATATTTCCTTGAAACCTTGCTTTAAATCATTCTGGCTATAAATCCAAAACTGGAATTTCTAGATCATATGTTAATTCTATTTTTTATTTTCTGACAAAATGCCATATTGTTTTCCATACTGGCTGCACAATTTTACATTCCCACAAAGCGAACACAGTTTTCAACTTCTCCATATCCTTGCCAACATTTGTTATTTTCTGTTTTTTTGATAGTAGCCATCCTAATGGGTGTAACGTGTCTTCTTGTGCTTTTGACTATATCATTTTTAAACTGGGTTATTTGTAGTTTTGTTGTTCAACTCTAAGAGTTCTTAAATATTCTGAATAATAAGCTCTTAAAAGGTATATAATGTGAATATCTTCTCCCTTTCCATAGGTTGCCTTTCCATATCACTCTGTTGATTGTGTCTTTGATGCACAGAAGTTTAAAATTTTGATGTAGTCCAATATATCTATTTTTACTTGTTGCCTATATTTCTGATTTTTGAAAGAAATCATTGCCAAATCCAAATCCAACATCATGAAGCTTTTTTTTTTTTTTTTTTTTTGAGATGGAGTTTAGCTCTTGTTGCCCAGGCTGGAGTGCAATGGCATGATCTCTGCTCACCGCAACCTCCACCTCCTGGGTTGAAGCAATTCCCCTGCCTCAGCCTTCTGAGTAGCTGGGATTATAGGAATGTGCCACCACACCTGGCTAATTTTTTATTTTTACCTGAGAGGGGGTTTCTCCATGTTGGTCAAGCTGGTCTCGAACTCCCGACCTCAAGTGATCTACCCGCCTCGGCCTCCCAAAGTGCTGGGATTAGAGGTGTGAGCCACCACGCTCGGCCATCATGAAGCTTTTATCCTGTTTTCTTCCAAGAGTTTTAAAGTTTTGGGTCTTACATTTAGGTTTTTGATGCATTTTGAGTTAATTTTCGTATATGGAAAAAGGTGAGGGCCCAAAAACATTCCTTTACATGTGGATATTAAGTTTTCTTAACATGATTTGTTGATAAGACTGTCCTTTCATTATTGAATGGTCTCGGTACCCACATGGAAAATCATTTGACCATATAAGTAAGGGCTGGGTTTTTGGTTTGTTTGTTTTTGTTTTTGGCTAGAGATTCTATTCTGTTGGTCTATTATGTCTGTCTTTACGCCAGTGCCATCTTATCTTGATTTGTGGAGCTACGTAAGTAGAAGTTTTAAAATCAGGTCCTGTGAGCCCTCCAGCTTTGTTCTTTCTTAAGATTCTATTGGTTATTCTGGGTCCCTTGAGATTCCATATGAATTTTAAGAGGGCTTTTTTTCCCCCACACAATAAACTAATTAAATAAGATGATCATGTAATTCTTTTCTTTATTCTGTGTGATGCATTATGTTGGTCAATTTTTATATGCTGAACCATTCTTGCATTTCAGTAATAAAATTTACTTGGTTATGGTATATAATCCTTTTAATATGCTGCCAAATTCAGTTTATAGTATTTTGTTGAAGAATTTTGAATTAATATTCAAAAGGGATATTGGTTTTATAGTTGTCATTTAGTACTGCATCTGGTTTCAGTATCAGGGCAATGCTGACCTCATATTATGAGTTTGCAAATATTCTATCCTGTTCAATTTTTTTTGAATGAGTTTGAGGAGGGTTGGTGTTAATTATTATTAAACATTTGGAAAAATGCAACAGTCAAGTCATCTGATCCTAGACTTTTCCTTGTTGGGAGTTTTTTTTATTATTAATTGAATATCCTTATTTGTTATAGGTCTGTTCATGGTTTGTTTCTTCATGATTAAGTCTGGGTAGGTTGTGTGGTTCCAGGAACTTATTCACTTCCTCTATGTATCTAATTTTTCAGCATAAAATTATTCATAGTATTCTCTTATAATCAATCCTTTTATATTTCTGTGGCATTGGTTATAATGCCTATTCTTTCATTTTTTTACTTTATTTGAATCTTCTTTTTTCTTTCCCTAAATCAAGCTAAAGGTTTTTCAATTTTGTTCATAGTTTCAATAAAATAAACTATTTTGGGGGAGGGGGGAAAATGGCAGATAGGAGGCAAGACTGAATTGCAGCTCCCACTTGGATGGACAGAGCAGAATGTGGAGACTCACGTTATCAACTTTTGCTTCAAGAGGAATATGCCAAGAAAGCCAAGATAATTCACAGACCCTTTGAAGGAAGTGGATTGCTCCTGCAGAACCTGGGAGACAGCCCAAATACGGTGAGTGTCCAACTGTGAAAATGGGAAAGGGGGATCATCTGCCCCTGAATGCACACCCTCAATGGGGAATGTGAGGGTCTAGATCACTGGAAAAGATTCTGACATTACCTGGAACTGAGACAATTTAGAGAGCCAAGCAAAATACAGGGTAGAGGAAGCAGCAGGGAAAAGCCCTGTGGGTTCTCTGGGTCCCCAGGGAAGCCATTTCTGACGTGTCCACTGGGCTCTTTGGGGAGGGCTGCCAGAAGAACTGGGAAAAGACTACAGGGAGAAGGAAACCTCCAGCTGAATTTTGTAACAATTCCAAAGGAATGTGAAGTTTCCTGGCCAGAACTTGGGGGAAGGCAAGAATTCGGTGTGAAGACCTGACAGGCAGGAGAGGCAAAAGCCCTGCTTGCTTTCCAGGCCATTAGCCTGGGGTGAGTTCTCAGCCCTGCTCACCCACTGCCTGGAAACAAACTTGATGCTGCTGGAAGACGCATGGTGGGAATGAGACCAGCCTTCTGGGTTGAGTGGGAACTGGGTGAGGCCTGTAACTGCCGGCTTTCCTGCACTTCCCTGACAACCTGCTTGACACAGGAGAGGCAGCCATAATCCTCCTGGGAACATAACACCATTGAGCTGGGAACCACACACCCCCATTGCAGCCACAGCAAGCCCAGTTCAAGGGCTCAGAAATGCCTAATCCTGCCCCCACATGATGATCCTTCCTTACCAACCCTGATAGCTGAAGACAAAGATCATATTCTCTTGTGAGATCTAGGGCCCTGCCCATCTTCCCTATACCAGCACCTGATCCTCCCTATACTATCACAGCTGATGCTCTTTGGAAAGCACCACCTCCTGCCAGCCAGTACAAAACTAGTGCATTAAACAACTACAACTAAGGACCATAAGAGAGTACATTTCCCTCCCCTGCCACCTCCATTGGAGCAGGTGCTGGTATCCACAACTGAGAGAACTGAAGGTTGTTCACATCACATCTGAAGAACTGTGATGGCTCACATCACAGGACTCTGTACAAACAAACCCCAGTACCAGCCTGGAGCCTGGTAGCCCTGATGGGTGGCTGGATCCAGAAGGAAAAAACAATCACTACAGTTTGGCTAGCAGGGAGCCACACCCCTAGGAAAATGGGGAGAATATGACATTAAGGGAGCACTGTGTGGAACAAAAGAATCTGAAGAGCAGCCTTGAGCCCCAGATGTTCCCTCTGACAAAGCCTATACAAATGGGAGGGAACCATAAAAATAATTCGTATAATATGACAAAATAATAGTCTTTAACATCCCCCCCCCTCCAAAATCACACTAGCTTACTACCAATAGATCCAAACCAAGAAGAAATCCCTGAATTGCCAGAAAAAGAATTCAGGTTGATTATTAAGCTAATCAAGGAGGCACTAGAGAAAGGTGAAGTCTACCTTAAGGAAATTGAAAAAAGATGTAAGTTACGACGAGAGAAATCTTCAGTGAAATAGATAGCATACATAAAAAACAATCACAACTTCAGAAAACAAAGGACACACTTAGACAAACGTAAAATGTACTGGAAACTCTTAGCAACAGAATTGAAAACGCAGAAGAAACGAATTCAGAGCTTGAAGATAAGGTTTTCAAAATAACCCAAACCAGCAAAGACAAAGAAAAAAAGAATTTAAAAATGAACAAAGCCTCCAAGTTTGGGATTATGTTAAATGTCCAAACCTAGGAATGACTGGCATTCTCGAAGAAGAATAGAAATCTAAAAGTTTGGAAAACATATTTAGGGGAATAATTGAGGAAAACTTCTCCAGCTTTGGTAGAGATCTACACATCCAAATACAAGAAACTCAAAGAACATCTGGGAAATTCGTTGCAAAAACATCATCATCTAGGCACACAGTCATCAGGTTACCTAAAATCAAGGCAAATGAAAGAATTTTAAGAGCTGCAGGGCAAAAGCACCAGGTAACCTATAAAGGAAAACATATCAGATTAACAGCAGATTTCTCAGCAGAAACCCTATAAGCTAGAAGGGACTAGAACCCTATCTTCAGTCTCCTTAAACAAAACAATTATCAGCCAAGAATTTTGTATCCAGAGAAACTAATCTTCATAAATGAATGAAAGATACACTCTTTTTCAGACAAACAAATGCTGAGAGAATTCTCTACTACCAAGCCAGCAAAACAAGAACTGCTAAAAGGAGCTCTAAATCTTGACAAATCCTGGAAACACATCAAAACAGAAACTCTTTAAAGCATGAATCTCACAGAACCTATAAAACAAAATTACATACAAACAAACAAAAAAAAGGATTCAGGCAACAAATGGCACAATAAATGGAATACTACCTCATATCTCAATATTAACATTTAATGTAAATGGCCTAAATGCTCCACTTAAAAACACAGAATTACAAAATAGATAAGAATTCACCAAACAAGTATCTGCTGGCTTTAAGAGACTCATCTGACACATAAGGATTCACATAAAATTAAGGTTAAAGGGTGGAAAAGGACGTTCCATGCAAATGGACACCAAAAGTGAGCAGGAGTAGATATTCTTATATCAGACCAAACAGGAGAAAAAAATAAAGGGCATCCAAATTGGTAAAGTCAAACTGTCGCTGTTTGTTGAAAACCCTAAAGAAAAACCTAAAGACTCCTCCAAAAAGCTCCTTGAACTGATAAATGAATTCAGCAAAGTTTCAGCATATAAAGTTAATGTATATGAATCAGTAGCTCTGCTATACATCAAGAGCAACCAGGCCAAGAATCAAATCAAGAACTCAACCCCTTTAGCATGGCTGCAAAAAATAAAATAAAGTGCTCAGAAATATACGTAACCAAAAGGTGAAAGTGCTCTACAAGAAAAACTACAAAACACTGCTGAAGGAAATCATAAACACAAATAAAAACACATCCCATGCTCATGGATGGGTAGAATCAATATTGTGAGAATGACCATGACCATACTACCAAAAGCAATCTACAAATTCAATGCAATTACCATCAAAATACAACCATCATACAAAATACAACCAGGACTAGAAAAAACAATCCTCAAATTTATATGGAACCAAAAAAGGGCCCACATAGCCAAAGCAAGACTAACCAAAAAGAACCAATCTGGAGGCATCACATTACCTGACTTCAAATTATACCATAAGGCCATAGTCAGGAAAACAGCATGGTACTGGTATAAAAATACGCACACAGACCAATGGAACAGAATAGAGAACACAGAAATAAAGTCAAATACTTACAGCCAACTGATCTTCGACAAAGCAAACAAAAACATAAAGTGGGGAAAGGATACTCTTTCAACAAATGGTGCTGGGATAATTGGCTATTCACATATAGGTGAATGAAACCCGATCCTCATCTCTCACCTTATAAAAAAATCAACCCAAGATGGATCAAGTACTTAAATCTAAGACCTGAAACTATAAAAATTCTAGAAGATAACATTAAGAGAAACCCTTCTAGACACTGGCTTAGGCAAAGACTTCATGATCAAGAATCCAAAAGCAAATACAACAAAAACCAAGACAAATATGAGGGACTTAATTAAAGAGCTTCTGCACAGCAAAAGGAACAGTCAGCAGAATAAACAGACAACCCACAGAGTGGGGAAAAATCTTCACAATCTATACATCTAACAAAGGACTAATATCCAGAATTTAAAAGGCACTCAAGTCAGTAAGCAAAAAACAAACAATCCCATCAAAAACTGGGTTAAGGACATGAATAGACAATTCTCAAAATAAGATATACAAATGGCCAACAAACATATGAAGAAATGCTCAGCATCACTAATGACCAGGGAAATGCAAATCAAAACCACAATGAGATACCACTTTACTCCCACAAGAATGGCTATAATCAAAAAATCAAACAACAATAGATGTTGGCATGGATGCAGTGAACACGGAACACTTCTATACTGCTGATGGGAATGTAAACTAGTACAACCACTAAGGAAAAGTCTGGAAATTCCTCAAAGAACTAAAAATAGAATACCATTTGATCCAGCAATCCCACTACTGGGTATCTACCCAAAGGAAAAGAAGTCATTATATGAAAAAAATACTTGCGCACACATGTTTACAGCAGCACAATCTGCAGTTGCAAAAATATAAAACCTGACCAAATGCCCATCAATCAAGTGGATAAAGAAATTATGATATATATGTATGATTGAATACTACTCAGCCAGAAAAGGAATAAATTAATAGCATTCTCAGCAACCTGGATGGAGCTAAAGACTATTATTCCAAGTGAAGCAACTGAGGAATGGAAAACCAAACATCGTTATGTTCTCACTCATAAGTGGGAACTAAGCTATGAAGATGCAAAGGCATAAGAATGATACAATGGACTTTGAGGACTCGGGGGAACGGGTGGGAGGGGGTGACTGATAAAAGACTACAAATTGGGTTCAGTGTATACTGCTCAGGTAATGGGTACACCAATATCTCATGAATCACCACTAAACAACTTACTCATGTAACCAAATACCACTTGTTTCCCAAAAACCTATTTTTTGGAAATACAGTTTTTTATATTCAAAGAATAACAATAATCACCTATTGGTTATGTTGAATTTTTTCTATTGCTTTTCTATTCTCTATTTTGTTTAGCTCTGCTCTGATTTTTACTGTTTCTTTTCTTCTATTAGCTTTAGGCTTGGTTTGTTCCTTTAGATCGTTGTTTTGAGGTTTTTTAAAATGTAAATATATATAACAATAAACTTCCCTCTTAGCTTTACTTTACCCTCATGCCATAGTTTTGGTATGTCGTGTTTCAGTTTTCATTTATTTTCTAATTTCCATTGTGAGTTCTCCCTGACCATCAGTTATTCAAAATATGTTGTTTTATTTTTAAGTGTTTATGGAGTTTCAAAATTTCCTTCTAGTTTTTATTTTTATTATTCAAAATATGTTGTTTCATTTCTAAGTATTTATGGAGTTTTAAAATTTCCTTCTACTTTTTATTTCTAGTTTCATTCCATGGTGATTAGAAAAGATACTCTGTTAAGATTTTAATCATTTTAAATGTATTAAGACTTGTTTAATGACGTAACATATGGTCTAACCTAGAGGAAGCTCCATATACACTTGAGAAAAATGTATATTTTGATATTATTGGGTGAAGTATTCTTTATAGGTCTGTCAAGTCCAATTGGTCTGTAGTGCTGTTCAAGTCATCTATTTCCTTATTCGCCTTTTACCTGGTTGTTTTATCCATTATTGAAATTGAGATATGAATGTCTCCCACTATAATTGCAGAACTTTTTGCCCTTCAAGTCTGTTAATATTTGCTTCTTATATTTAGGAATGCACATGTTTGGTACATATAAATTTATAATTGTTATATTTTCTTTGTGAATTAACCTTTTTATCCTTATATATTGCTCTTCTTTGTCTCATGTAACAGTTTCAAAAGTTTATTTTGTCTTATATTAATATAACTATCCCTGTTCTGTTTTGGTTACTATTTGGACAGAATATCATTTTCTACTCTTTCACTTTAAACCTCTGTGTGCCCTTAGATTTAAAGTGAGCGTCTCTTAAAGACAGCACATAGTTAGTTCCTGATTTTTTATCCATTCAGCTAATCTATGTTTTTGATTGAGGAATTTTTATCCATTTACATCCTGAATAATTACTGAAAGGGGAAGAACTATTTTAATTTTGTTGTTTTCTGTATGTCATTGCATTTTTGTCCCTTATTTCTTCCCGTACTTCCCTCCTTTGTGTGTAGCTGAATTTTGTTGTGATGTGCTTTCTCTCTTGTTCTTGTGTGTAATTTCTGTAGATATTTTCTTTGTGGCTATCATGTGGATTATATAAAACATATTAAAGTTATAACAATTCATTTTAAACTGAACAACTTAACTTCAATCGCATATAAAACTTTGTTCCTTTACAGCTCAGTCATTTGCACAAGTTATGTTACTTATGTCACAAGTCGTATCTTTATATATTGCTTACCCAGTAGCATAGATTCATAGGTTTGCTTTTACATTTTTGGCTTTTAATCTTTTAAAACAATAGAACCAAAATTATAATAATAAAGTTTTATATTTGTAATATGTCTATTGCAGACCTTATTTTCATATGGCTTTGATTTAATGTTTAGAATCCCTCCTTTTGAGTTCAAGGACTCCCTTTTGCATTTCTCATAGGTTAGATCTAGTAGTAATAAATGCTCTCAGCTCTTGTTTATCTGGAAAATTCTTAATTTCTTCTCCATTTTTAAAGGAGTTTTGCTGGAGGTAGTATTATTGGTTGACAGTTTCTTTTTGTTTTGTTTTGCTTTTTACTTCATGCGCTTTAAATATATCATCCCACTGCCTTCCAGCATGCATGGATTGTACTAAGAAACCTGGTGATAACTTATAGAGGCTCATTGTACATTACAATTTTCTCTTGCTTTTTCCGAGATTATTTTTGACTTTCAATAGTTGGATTAAAATGTGTCTGTGTGTGTGTGTGTCTGAATTTATCCCATGGGAGCTTGTTGAGCTTCAGTTCATATGTCTGACTCCTAAAATTTGAGAAGTTTTTTAGCCATTATTCCTTCACATATGCTTTCTGCCCTTTTCTCTTTCTTCTCCTTATGCAACTACCATAATACCTCAAGCAACACATCTGCTTCGGCCTCCCAAGAAAGAAAAATAATATTCTATTCAAGTACAAGGGAAAAACACTGAATATTTATGATGTACCAGAATCTAAGTTAGGTAATAAACAATAAGATATTTCCTATTTCAATAAGTATAAAATACTTTTATTAATATTACATAAGTAAAATACCATAGGAGCACAGAAGTCGTGACATTAATTTGCTTAATGAGCCTGAAATGGACTCAAAGGATGAGTATAATTCAGGGGGATTAAAAAAAAAAAAAAAAGGATTCAATGCAGAAAGAAGAGCTGTACAAAAACAAGGAAATGTGATAGTACGTGAACCTCTTTACAGGTTTAGGAAATGTTTTTTTATAGGAAGAAGATAAAGACTAGTTGGGTCTGGAAGGGAGGGTTATGACCAAATTATGAGGGATACTGAAAGTCATTCTTTTATAGAACTATAGTTTCAGCTGGGCACGGTGGCTCAAGCCTGTAATCCCAGCACTTTGGGAGGCCGAGGCGGAGGATCACGAGGTCAGGAGATCGAGACCATCCTGGCTAACACGGTGAAACCCCATCTCTACTAAAAATACAAAAAACTAGCCGGGCGAGGTGGCGGGCGCCTGTAGTCCCAGCTACTTGGGAGGCTGAGGCAGGAGAATGGCGTAAACCCGGGAGGCGGAGCTTGCAGTGATCCGAGATCGCGCCACCGCACTCCAGCCTGGGTGACAGAGACAGATTCCGTCTCAAAAAAAAAAAAAAAAAAAAAAAAAAAGAACTATGGTTTCTAGAGTTTTGGGTTGTATGAACTAGCCAAAATTTAAAGGATCATATTTTAGGGTTGTCAGCTTCTTATACTGCCAAGTTACTGGCATTTAAAAAACAAAACTCGAAACCTAAAAATCGATCATTTGCTGTCATCATTTTATAAAGAAAAGTCATTTTAACATCAGCAAAGAAAGACATAAATATTACATCCATATAGATTAAAAAGTAGGATGTATTAAAATTCTTTGAGCGTAGAAAGTTACAAGATATAATTGTATTCTGCCAAGGGAACACAAAATGAACTTTTAAATATCTAACCTGTTCCAATATTTCATTTCTAGCATAGTTACATTAAAAAAGAAAATCCAAGTTCACCTGGATGCACTAATAACAATGAAGGCTTATTCTTAATGGTCTTTCCACTCAATTCAGAATATCTGAGGTAAACAGAGAAGCTAAAAAAAAAATAGCTCTCAATTACTCTGTCATTTTTCTCTGTGCATTGATGAGAAGAAATAAATAAGAAACAATTTGAATGTGTGGCCATGGAAGATTCTGGAAAGTAGCTACACACAGGGGTTCCTGATTTTCCAATACAGAGCAGTTAACGTAAAATTGCCACAAACTGTCACTTAAGAACCAGTAACATGAGTCTTATAACTTAATTGTGCCTTTGCTCTGGCGGCTAGAAAACTTGTATAGAATTTGTCTTAGTTTTAGTAACAGTGCAGGACTCACTACTAACATTATTACATGACTAACTTTATTCCTTGTTTTATTTCATTATGTCTTTGGTCAGTATTTATACATTTCTGTAAAACCTATCAAATCGTTTTAGGAAAAGATAGATAGCAACAGAAAAAATAAAAGGCTTTTATCTTGTAGGGAATGAGGAAACATTTAAGATTTGTTTTTTTCAATGATGTTTATTGAACTTCTTTATTTTAACAAAGTAACACATGTTACAGAAAAGCATGAAAATAAAAATATCAATAACCAGCATTCTTGCTCCTCAACAGCATCTAACTACAGGAAATCAAAAGAATTAAAAGCAAAAAAAGGAACTCAAGAAGGACCAACTGATAACCTGGTACCTTTCAGACTCCGTAACTATGATGCCACCACTTTCAGCTAACATAATATTTAGGCTACTGTGGAAGGTTTTTATACATGGCTTGATATAAAATTTGTAATGTTAATAATATTTGAAAAACTAGCCTCTAAATATTGTTTTCGGAAATTATTCATTCTCATGAAGTAATTGTAAATATTAAAGTTGAAGGAGAAAAGAGCTAAAGAAAAACCAAATTTTCACCTCAAATGTTTGCATTAATAGTAATGCTAATGACAAAATAAATAAATTTAGAAGGAAAAGTAAATGGAGGGAAAACAAACTTTGAATAAACAGAGTTTGAGGTATCCCTGGAGTATAAGGGTTTAGATGTCTATGCTAGGTAACTTCAACTATGTCTGGAATTCAGAAGTCTGGGTTGAGTTGTTACAGGAGTTAGGTAGAAGCACGGAACATAACGCTTTCAAACGTGTGTCCTCATAAATATGAGGAAGTGGCTTTATAGCAGCAGGAGTAAGACCAGGTATACACAACTACCTCACTGACCCCATTAGAAGAATATGTGCCCTGCAAGTGGTCAGTAGGCCATCTAGTCTCATTTCCCACTCTACCTTTTATAGCACATATCCTATTTAATTTTAATTATTGGTTTTTATGTCTTTTTGCTCATTCAACTGTAAGCTCCATAAGGAATATTTCTCCTGTTTTGAATGAATCAATGAATATATGATTTTGTGTAACCAATCATACACATCTAGAACAAAGCTATATAAATTATACACACAATCTGTGGCCAAGCAATAGTTTTTAAGCTTCCAAGAACTTGTAAAGTTCATTTTGGGGCTGCTTTAAATTAGCACGGTTCTTCTCAGAATCCCATTCTTCAGAGCATTTAATACTTCGCTTTCTAGGTGCGAGTATCATAATGACAATAGTAGCATCCAGGGTGACATTCCTACTTAACACATCAGCAGCCTCCCTACAACACACTAGTTAAAGCCAAATAACCCACTACTTCTCTGGCCCTAATATTCGACTACTGTCCTTCTGGTTCACATGAGACTGGCATTTTTCCTGTTGGTAGATCATACCAAGAACATCTTTCTATCCTCATTTTAGGGTCAATGTACTGACTGTTCTCTCTGCACAGAACACTCCTCTTCTAATAAGCTATAAGGCATTTATTAAGGAAGTTTTATTACTTACTATGTAAGTTTTTGCTCAAATGTAACTTTTACCATGAGGTCTATTTAAAATTGACCACTCTCTTTAAACTTCAACCTAACCTTGCCATTCTGTAATCCCAATTCTCTGTGTGTTGTATTTATCCTTTTACATAACATTTGCTATATTCTAACACCCTATATAATTTAATTATTCATTTTGTTTAATGCTTATTGATTTTGTGTCCTCGTAAGAATATATGCTCCATCTGAAGAAAAGGATCTTTGTCTGTTTACTTATATATCAAAAGTATGTAACATAGTACTTAGCCCAGAAGGTACTCAGTACTTTTGGAAACCTGAGCTCATTATGTGACAATATTCTAAGAGCTTCAAATGCACTGCATAATTTAATCTTCACAAGAACCCTAAAGTGCTATCATTGACTCCAATTTATAGAAAGGAAACTAAGATACAAAGTGGCTAAGTAATTCACAAAGGCCACAAAGTTAAGAAAGTAGTTGAACTAGGATTCAAAGTCTGCTCCAAGATGCTGAGTCTTCCTAATAGTAACACTAAGTAGAAGCAGTTGTGACGATAACAGAACAGGCACAGGAAAACTCTCTTTCTTCTGCAGTAAACAGGAAGTGAAAAGCAAAAAAGATATACAAGGATGCTAAATCCCAGGACTACTTGAAATGGCATCTAAAGCCGTTATTCACCTACAGATCATCTTGATATTGTCTAATTCTTTCTGAAGCTCAGAAATATTTGTAAAACAACATTTTTTAAAAAGAAATAAGATTTTGATCAACCATATTTTTCAAAGCCACTCACCTAGTAAATTTATCTCATTTGGCTCCTTACTCTATTTAAGCTGCTGTTGAGGAGACAACGGCTTCACCAATTCTTTAAGTATTTCTCTAGATTTTTAATGTCTTCTTAGTTAAGGATTCTCACACTACAAATGTTATGTGAATAAGAAAAATCACTTAAAGATGCATGGCTCTCAGAGTCACAAGGAAATGTCAGAGATCACTGCTTAATAAACAGGTTATCTTAATGACAGGATATACGTCAGCCCTGATAAATGGATTAAAGAGCCAAAGCCTCCCATTCTGACACCTTTTCAATGTTCTTCATCTTCAAAGTTCTCTTATTGGTATTGACCATGCAAACATGTTGTTTAAAAAAAAATGAGTGAAGAGAAAACATATTGAATATCTTATTAAAATTTGTGAAGTAATGCCTTTACATTCTTTTGGAAATATATATTCCTCTAGAAGCACAAATTATGCCATGATTAATACATACATTATAGGAAACTAAAATAATTAGAATAGAGAGAGAAATCATACCTTCTATCAATAGCTCTTGTCCATGACTGCCAAGAAGTGTACGAGATAGGAATGGGGCAAAGTCTACAAAAATTTCACGAAGAAGAGGAGCAACTTTTTCTAAAGCTCTTTCAAGTTTTGCAGTGATGCTGTTGAAATTAAGACATAAAAACTAATAAATATAATTCAATATAAAATGTCAAATAAACTTTACTTCTAAATTAAAATCTTATAAATCATAAATGTCCTTTCTATCCCATGGAATAATAGCAAGCTTCATGTATAAGGGACACCCCGTACAGTTTCACATATAGTCATAAGGCTACTGAAAGTTTTCAGCTAAATTGGAATGACTATACTATGAAAAAGATTGGGGTTATGCCACCCAAAAGGGCCAAAGACTGTTCATAGCTCTATGAGTGTCATGTAAACGAGTTCTTATATGCCTTCTCTATGTATCTATCCATCAAAGAAGATGATTTTGAACACTGACAATGTGGGTCACCGTGCCAGTTACAAATAATTTAATTCTTGTTCTCAAGGAGGTATTACCTGAAATCTGGACAAATAAGGGAATAACTGAAATTCACTGTAATACAGTTGAATGCTGTGCCAAACTAGGCATTTTCCATTTCATAAGCCCATTTACTTTTCTTTACAAGCTGCTGTATTACTATATAGTTCACTGTTGAATGTTAATAGTCATACATAAGCACTATTTGACATTCTTAAAAATACTTTGGTACATGTAAAAGTAAAAAATGGGGATGAAGAAAATATTTCTGCTCAGACAAATGAATAACACAGTAACAGATTTATCTGTCTTAGATAAAAAAAAGTGCTTTGGCGTAAGACTGCTTAGACTAGAATCCTGGCTCTATCATACACTAGCTAGGTCACTTTAGGCACATTAGGCTTTCTATGTCTGCAAAATGAAGATGATTGCAGTACCTACCCAGTGAGGATTAAATCAGCTAAGGAATGTAAAGTACACAGAAAAGCACCCAGCACACAGTGAGAGGTCAATAATGTTCACTTTTTTCAATCTACTTTGAACACACCCATATTTACACTCACAAAATGTGATTCTGATACATTAAACAAATCAAAATCAATATATTAGATGAGCACACATTCTTCTACACAGAAGATATGTACAGTTAGCAATTAAACAATGTTACAAAATAATACAAGTTCTGCCACAATGCCAGGTAACATTGTGTTACACATGAGGCAAACATTTATAAATGAAAAAAAGGTAATTAACCATAAAATAATTTGTAATATATTACTAAGGTTTAAAACTAAACTATGGCATCTTTTTAATTTTTTAAGCAATTAAATAGTTATTAGAGAATAATATTGGATGACTTCTTTGCTAAATTGGAAACAGCCAAGTTTCAAATCTTTGAGCACTCTAAGTCTCACCATCAGCACTTCTGTTTAACTCTGTCTCCTCTTACCTGTGTCAACAGCTCTAGAGAAAGGAGAAAGCATGGAGAAAACTCAAGTTTGGTCACTGCCACATATATTTAGAAACTTCTGGAGGAACAATTTTCCATAAGAAAAAGGGATTTGAAGGGGATTTGGCAGACTTACTGAAATTAAGAGATTTCAATAGTCTTTCCTACTCTGTAATTCCTAAAGCAAGGACCTCCTGAAGACACTGCTTCTCAAGCTTTGGTGTGGATCAGAATCACCTGGAGAGTCCATTTAACCAAACTGCTGAGTCCCACCCTAGTTTCTGATTCAGCAGGACTGTGTGTACAGCGAGCATTTGTTAGAAGTACAAATTCTCGTGGTGTTGATGCTACTGATCCAGGAAACACACTTTGAGAATGACTGTTTTAATGAGAGTATTTACTATTAGAAAGAATTAACAAAGAAGCCAGCAAAAGAAAGGCCACCTGAAGTCACTGAATAAGCATAATCACAGGAAGTTATCTGTTAGTGAATACAAAGAGATTCTTTTTTGAATCTACAATTTCATTAATTCCTTCAAATCTCTAAACTCACGTCCTACAGCTCTTCCCAGCTAAACTAATTCCCTCTACTAAGAAATGGTGAAAATGGTAAGAGTGAGTTTATTAAAAGGAGAAAAATCTAGATATAATAGTTTCTGATGCTCAATTCTAAATGAAGTATGATTATTTATTTTTCTTAAGATTAATAAGTGAGAGTAAAATTATTTTAGAAAAATTATTGATTCATGGAGGTTTGCATCATAGCTATTGGATTTAATGGACTATTATTGAGTTAAAGCCAGGAACATTTTTTATCCCAGTTTGAGAACTTTCTCCCCTATTTTACAGATTTCTGTGTGATTTCAGAGGCTTCAGAATTACAAAAATACTGTTACTGGTGATTAAGTTAAATATGAAATAGAAACTTCAATTAATCCGAGCAACTGATTACTTCTGTCTGTAAGTATGTATAAATAGACATTATTTCCAATTATCTTGACTTAAGGGTAATAGTTATTTCTCATGAAGTGAATCCCTATTAAGATTTTTTACAAATATTTTCTTATAAAATTTATTAGAATATTAAATGTTGCTCTTACATATCATCCTGCAATGAGAATTTTAATTTTCTAATGGCGGCAAAGAATATAATATTTTACTCAGCAAGAGATTAGAAGTTTTATGTATATAAACCATTATCAAATAATTCTGCTGGAATTACAACAGCAAAATATTCTAAATGGAAAAACTTCATCCTCATTTTTCACAGTGAAGAAAACAGTTTTTGTTGTTGTTGCTATTTAGAGTCCCCACAATGTATTTCAAACAAGGTTATAAATGCTGTATAAATTCGCTTCATTGTTACACAATTTAAATTCTGAAAGAAAATGGTACGAACACAAACTTCATCCTAAGACCCTCCTTTATCACCTGAAAATAAGGATTAATTACAAAAAATACCCAAAAAAAGACATATTGTGGCTATATTGTCATTTTGTTATTTCTGTTCTCATCTCAAAGAAACACACAATATAAAACTCCTTTTCCCCAATTCCAAGACACATATGAGACAGCTACCTGTTAATATGTTAAAAAAAATTAAAAGCTATGTTAATGTGAGAAAAGCCCATGCCCTTAAGTCCTATAAAAATAAATAAAATTTTCTCCTTAAAATAAAAATACAAAGAACATATAGCCACCAGAATAAAACCAGGTATTCTTCAGCAAATAATTTTGTAAGAAAAACTGGCATAATGTACTGACTTTAGAGGAAAATTCTAAAGAGTAATTTTTCAATTTTCTCTAAAAGTTTATTTTCATTTATTCAAAAACATTCATTTAGGCTGGGCACGGTGGCTCACACCTATAATCCCAGCGCTTTGGAAGACTGAAGAAGGAGAATGGCTTGAGTGCAGGAGTTCAAGACCAGCCTGGGCAACATGGTGACACCCTGTCTCTACCAAAAAATTAAAAAATTAGCGAGGTGTGGTGGTGGGCACCTGTGATCCTAGCTACTCAAGAGGTTGAGGCAAGAGGATCGCTTGAGCCCAGGAGGTCAATGTTGCAGTGAGCTATGATCATGCCACTACACTCCAGCCTGGATAACAGAGCAAGACCCCTATTTTGCAACAAAAAACAAAAACAAAAAAACTGTTTATTTAGTCTAAGACATTTTATGCACAGAAGTAATACAAAAGTGTATTTCCCTATGTAGGGGAATCTGCCCTGCACAGTCTGAGTGAGTTTATAATCTTATACTCTAATAACTTAATATTTGGTTAAGTTCTTGGGCTCTAACCACAGACTTTATCAAGTGTGGGTTGAAAAGCATACAATTTCAAGCCACTCATTCTATTCTCCCCAGTCTATTTTTTCCCCTTAAGTCACACTAATGAAGTGTTTAAGATGCTTGATTGATAACTATTTTGAATTTGGCTAGTTTTCTTAATAGTAAGTATAAACTCTTAAGAAAAAGAATTAAATTACTGGAACTGGAGGCCATTATCTTAAGTGAAGTAACTCAAACAGAAAGGCAAATAGCACATGTTCTCACTTATAAGTGGGCGCTAAATAATATGTACACATGGACAGAATATGGAATGATAGACACTGGAGGTTGATGACTTGGAAGGGTTGAAGGGTGGAAGGCGGGAGTGAGAGGTAAGAAATTACTTAATGGGTACCATGTACATAATTCAGGTGATGAATACACTAAAAGCCCAGACTTCACCACTACGCAATATATCCACAAAACAAAATTGCACTTATATCCCTTAAATTTACACAAATCAAAAATAATTAAATAAATAAAAAGAAAGAGAATTACTTATTTCCATGAAGAAAAGTCCTGTTGCAACTTGAGAAATTATAAACCACTCTTGCAAAATTACCAACTCAAAACAAAATATTCAAAGGAAGTAATAAGGCTTTAGATGAAATTCTATAGCTCCAATGATTAGATTAAAACAATATGACTTAAAACACAAAAGCTTACAATTATGGTTTTTAAAAACTGCAATCATGTTTGACTTTTACCTGTATTGAGGAAGTCTCATTCACAGTTAATTCTAAGAAATTCATATGAATAAAAATATAATCCATGGAAAAAATAATGTATGAAAACCCATGGCTTAATTATTATTACATCTTGTCAAATGTAACTGGCCTCAAGAAATATCCAAGACCATGGTAATTGTAAGTACACAGATTAGTTAAAAAAAATGAAAATTTTTCTCTCCTGTCATCTAAATGAATCCCCTGATAAACATAGTTCATAACAAAGTGATCTTTTCTTAATGGTATATGTTTTAGAATTCTAGAAAAATATAATAGTTCTACTCTTATTTAGGGCCCTACATACATTGTGTATTCTATTTTAACAAACTCCTTATGTTTGTGCTACTTCATAAAGTCATTTTTACTTACTTTTGATTTTATTTACTTTTTGTCTTCTCCTAGGTCTTTAGCACAATGTCATAAATATAACAAACAATAATTTGATTTGAAAGATTAGTGCTTAAATTTCCTATTTCTTAAATCATATAA
Organism: Macaca nemestrina; assembly: GCF_043159975.1. Classification (NCBI taxonomy): domain Eukaryota; kingdom Metazoa; phylum Chordata; class Mammalia; order Primates; family Cercopithecidae; genus Macaca; species Macaca nemestrina. Next base: position 91,320,992 of record NC_092140.1, read on the forward strand.
AATAGGTAGTTATAATAAGAAAACATAGAATAAAAAGAAATAATCACATACCCTTAAGTATTGTACCTAAAAGATTTACTCAGACATAAAAGAAATTATTACATTAGTGAATTCTATAGATTTTTATTAATTGAATGCTCCTATGTAAATGAGGAAACGTAGGCATCGGTAAGTGAACTGATTGGGTTTAGGTAAACACAGATGAAAAGACAAGATTAAGAGAGTATTAATGATAGAACAACCATACATTGTAATGTTAAATTCTTATCAGCTATATATTATGACTAGGAATTGACACGGAATTCAAATACTTTATCTGTTGTCACTAAATTTCTAATATTAAATATAATTTAACATACTAAAATAGCTGATGAGTAAATGTATCCTAAATCTGCAAAACTGTGACATAATTACCTACTGACAATTTTATTAAGTTATAGCTTTCTAAGGTTGTGGCCACTACGGAAAACATGATATTGAAAAAAAATGCTTACTTATTTTATTTCCCTATGATCTTATAAATTTAAAACTGGCATTTTCTTTTTATTACTCCTAAACAGAATTATTTTCAAATGCATGATGAAAAGGTTAAAAAAGCAGATAAAGTTATAGAAGACTAAGAAATTGAAGCTAAATAGAATATTTTTATAAGTAAGAAGTTTACTGCTTTATATCGTAAACTAAATTCCAAGTAAACACTTTTCAAGTTTTAAGATGTGTAAATGCCTACGTGAGCATGATGATGCACACCTCTAGTCCCAATAACTTGGGAAGCTGAGGCAGGAAAATCACTTAAGCCCAGGAATTCAGAGCTATTGTGTGGCATGATCACATCTGTGAATAGCCATTATGTAATGCTTTTGGGGGATGCCCTTAGACAATTAGAAAAGTTGTTTGGAGTGCACTAATTACAAAAGTAAAAAAAAAAATTGATGTAGAACAATTCCTTCTTTCCAATCAACCACTTAAATGACACAAAAGTTAACTATAGTGAAATAAAAATACAAACTCAAGAATGTAAGTCTAACTAAAACCAAACAACAAATCTAGTGATAAAAAGGGTAAGGCTAATTGTGTCTTAAATACTTGACATGAAAATTGTAACAACATTTATCCTCTTAAATAAAATATTTAGCATATTAAAAAAAATTTTAATGTAGTGGGAGCTGTGGTGTCTCACCAAGATCCTCTTTTAGGATAGAGACATTCTTTCCCTGGAGAGTTCTGAGAACTGTGGGGTGATGGCTCACAGTTGAAACCCTCCCTATAGAAGGGAGCTGCTTCACCCAAGGTTAAGCCCCCTCATTAGGAGCAGTGTGAATTCAAACAATGGTCAATTAGAAGGACAAAAAAAAAAAAAAAAGAAACCCCAGTTCCTTTGACCCAATTGAGGACACCTCTGAAGCCATTCCAATTTCAGAGCTTTCCCATGGAGTGGGCTGGAATATCTCTTACAATTGCACCACTTTTCCTTCAGACCAGTCTTCCACTGCCACTTAGTTATAGGTGGTGTTATCAAGAATATTCCCCAGTAAAGCACCTACGGAATTTGTTTTCTGGAATAGCAGTTAATGAGTGTTTTGTAGTATAGTACTTAGTTAAATATAATATTTTTGAATATATAAATTGAAAAATCAATTAAGAATTTGAACTTTTAAAATGAAATGGACTTCTATTTCAGATGCAGAAAACTGGAGTCATTCCCACAAAAATCATAAGAAAAAGCCAGACAATCTAAAGAATTATAACTTTTTTAGGCCTCATCAGAGAGCTGAGGTTGCCAAGCAATCAAACAGCTTGAAATCTGAGGACAGGAACCTCCAAGAAGAGTCAGGATGCATGAACTTTCTAACGTGAGGCAGAGAACAGGAAGAAGCAGCACTGGGCACCACATTAAGTTGGCAAGAAAAAATCAGCTAAATTTTTTTAATAAATTTCTGAAGTCCATGTGTGGACTATAAGAGAATAAAACCCCCAGAGCTATAGACACAAGGGGAGTTTGCAAGAATACCCAGGCTCTTGCATTCAAACCTAACCAGTACTCAGGAGAAAAACTGGAGGCAGCATGGAAGACTGCAGAAAACTTACTTCATTGCTCCAGGTTAAAGGAGGGAGAATTAATTGCTGCAGAAAAGACACAAAGTTCTGCCCACATCCGTCTTCCTATCTCCTCTACAGAACGGAAGCCTTATGCATCTGAGAGAAAGATAACAACTCCTGTCACTTCTGGGGCACAGTAGGAGGCCTGTTGCAGCTGGAGGAAAGGAACATAAAAAACCTTCTACTCTGAGGGAGGGGAAGGGAAACGTTCTGAGTCCTGAAATTTACAGATTCCCAATCATGTAGAAATGCACAAAATCACTGAAAAAGCCCTACCTTCAAGATCCAGGACAGCACTTGACTAAAATGGAGTCTAGACCAGGACAAAAGAGAACCCCATGCCCTTGAACACCAGGCTTGCAAGCACCCAGTAACAGATAATGGTAGTCTATTGCGGAAGGGACTGCATAGTGTAGAGAACCTCTCTGAATCAGAACAGGGTAGAACAGAAATAGCAAGACACTGAAAAACTAGCACCTAACTAAACACAAAGTAAAGATAGAGAAATTTAAAGTCCATGGTATGCAGGGAGTAACAAATACAACCAGAAAACATAAACCCTGTTCAACAAAAGACTAAAATGACTCAACCCCTCTCACAAAAGGCTTAGCATAAGGAGAGGCAGGCCCATTTAGAACACAAATACAACTGTCAGGAGCTACTATCCCATACATGATGTCCAGTTTTCAACTAAAAATTACCTTACACATGAAGAAACAAGAAAAAAAAAAGTCAGAGAAAAATCAATAGAATCAAAATCACAGATGAACCCTATGTTGGAACTATCAAAGAATTTAAAGTAACTATGATTAACATGTTAAGAGTTAATAGCTGAAAAGGCAGACAACATACATAAACAGATGTAAATTTTCAGCAAAAGAAAGAAACTGTAAAGAAGAAACAATGGTAGAAATAAAAAATACAGTAAAAGAAATGATGTGCCTTCAATGGACTTATCAAAAGACTCAGTGAAGCCAAGGAAAACTCAGTGAATTTGAAGACAGGCCAATAAAATACACACATATTAAAACAAAAAGAAAAAAGAATATACACACACTCCGATGGAGAGAGTGTGCACATTGGTGCATTCAAAAGCTATTAAACATTATCAAATAATTCTACATAAATGTGATTGGAATCACAGAAAGAGAAGTGCCATATGCCAAATAATGGCTCCACAAAGATATCTAAACCATTATCTCTGGAACCTTTGAATAAACTATATTACATGGTAAAAAGGATTTTGCAAGTGAAATTAAGGTTATGGGCATTAAAATAGAGAGATTATCCTAGATTATGTAGGTAGGTTCAGTCTAACCACACGAACTCTAAAAAGCAGAAAAGTCTCTGGCTAGAGAAGTACGGCAAAAGAGGAAGGCAGAAAAGATACGTGTAAGGGGAAAACAGATCCCAAGTTTGAGAAAAACTGGATGCATTATTACTAATTCTGAATGTAGGAGGCCACATGCAAGGTGAGTTCTAGGAGATAAGGGAAGGCTCTGACAGCAGGCAAATAAACAGGCCCATGTGTTCTATAGCCATACAGAACTGAATTATGCTGGTAACCTGAGTGAGCCTGGAAGCGCATTTTCTTCCAGAGTCTCCAGTAAGAAATGCAGCCCTGCCAAAGTCCTCATTTTAGGCCAGTGTGACCTGAGTGTTGGACTCTTAACCTACAGAACTGTGAAATAATTAATAAATCAGTGCTGATTTAAGCTGCCAAATTTGTGGCAACGCGTTATTCTAGCAATAGAAAACTAACACAGAGACATACTAGAGCAGAAGAAATATGTGAAGAGATATTGAGTGAGAATTTTCCGAAAACAATGAAGTCATAAAACTACAGATACAAGAAGCCCAGAAAACACCAAGTAGAATTTTAGTAAATAAGTAAAAAAAGAGTATCATAATACACTGCTGAAATTCAAGTATAAAGAGAAAATCTGAAGAAGGCATTCAGAGAATAAAGACACATTCCATAAAGAGGAACAAAGATAAAAATGACATTCTCATTAGAATCCGTACAAGTCAGAAGAAATGAGATGAAATCCCTTTCAAAGCCATTTTAAAAATATATAATCCACAATTCCATGTGTAGCCAAAAAATTCTTCAGAAAAAGATGGTAAAATAAAGACCTTTTTAGACAACAAAAACGGAGGTAATTCATGTAGCTGACTTTGTACTACGAATACTTTTAAATGTAGTTCAAGTATAAGGAATATACCAGACAAAAACAGATTTATACAAACAAGAGTGCTAGAAAAGATAAATAAAACTATAAAATGCATTTATTTTTAACTGTTCTAAAGTAAAATTCACTGTCCAGAGCAAAATAGCAGTGTACTGTTTCTTTTTCTTTTTCTTTTTTGAGACAGAGTCTCACTCTGTCACCCAGGCTAGAGTGCAGTGGCACAGTCTCGGCTCACTGTAACCTCTGCTTCCTGGGTTCTAAGCAATTCTCCTGCCTCAGACTCCGGAGTAGCTGGGATTACAAGTACATGCCACCACGCCCAGATAATTTTGTATTGTTAGTAGAGATGGGGTTTCACCGTGTTGGCCAGGCTAGTAATCTCAAACTGCTGATCTCAGGTGATTCACCCGCCTCGGCCTCCCCAAGTGCTGGGATTACAGGTGTGAGCCACGGTGCCCTAACTACTGTTTCTTCATAAGATATTTAAAAGTAAAATGTATGACAACATTAACACAAAGGATGTAAAAGAGGAATTAGGAGTAAACTGTTACAAGCATCACTATTACACATGAAACTGTGTAATAATATTAAAAACTGATTCTGATAATTTAAAGATTTATATTGTAAGCCATAGAGAAGCCCCTAAAATGTTTAAAAGGTTGTCTTTTATTTTAAGCATTTTAAAAATGTTTGAAATATTGTCTCCAATAAGACAATATTGGAGAGAAAATGAAATAATAAAAAAATACTCCATTAACCCAACAAAGGGCATAAAAGAAGAAAAACAAAATAAAGTACAAATGGAAAGTAACAATGTATTCTAAAACAATTACCAAATTGGTAGATATCAATATAATCATGTCAGTAATTACACTAAACGCAAATGATGTAGAAATACCAATTAAAATATAAAAATTGTCAGTTTGGTATTTTAAAAAAAAGCAGAACTGCTTTAAATATAAAAATGTACACAAGTTTAAAGAAAGGAAAAAAATTACCATCAAAACCCTTCATTAAAATAAAGTCATGTAAGGAGTTGAAAATGTTTAATTGGGTGAGCTTTACGCAACTTAAAAATTACCAAAAAGTTACACATTTTTCTATCATATAATTAAGGATCAGAAGGAATGAATCTGACATAACCCAGCTGAAATCAGTGATTTTAAAAAAACCAAGCCATTTTAACATTTACACTCCATCAAATATATTATCATAAACACAGTAACTATATAAAAATAATGTGGATTTCCACCTTTAATAATAGGCAAATTCTCTTGCTGAGAACAACTAAAAACGCTGGATAAAACCAGAAATACTGCTTTGAGGGAAATGGAGAGTCAAGACAGAAGTCAATTATTTGACCATGACCCTGAAGAAGAAACTCTAAGAAGATGATTTTGGTTTCTGGACCACTCATCTCCCATGGACATGTTTTGGTAGAAGCAACTGAATGACTGAAATTGAACAAAATGTTTAGAGCTCAGAGCCTACTAAAGAGGAAAAAAAGCTTAGAAAACCCCTTATGATTTAAGTTGAGACCCTATAGAACTATACTTTAAAGAACTGGTGAATCAGAAAAAAGACTGGCCCTCTAATCTTGACTTCATTAAGGTCGTTTAGGATTGCTAATGCTTACCAGAAGAAAATGTATTTTTTTGTGGAAGAAAACACCACTTTGTACTTTCATATTATGTTTATAATCTTTCAGATACTACATAGGTTTTTCACATAATAATAACAAGAAAAGACATGTAAGTAGAGAGGAAGATATTACTGAATACCAAAAGTAACACAAGATGACAGAGGTAGCTCTGATAAATAATCAAAGACTTTAGGGTAACTACATTTACCCTAATAGTTAAATATTAACTATTAAAGTTAACTAAATTAACTTAATTAAAGAAATTAAAGACCAAGGAAATTAAGGACCAAGATAAACAATTGGATAAGATAGACAATTGGAAGATAATTTTTTTTTAGATAGAGTCTTACTCTGTCGCCTGGCTGGAGTGCAATGGCACAATCTTGGCTCACTGCAACCTCTGCCTCCTGGGTTCAAACAATTCTGCCTCAGCCTCCTGAGTACCTGGGATTACAGGCACGCACCACCATGCCCAGCTAATTTTTATATTTTTAGTAGCGACAGGGTTTCACTATGAAGGCCAGGCTGGTCTCAAACTTCTGACCTCATGATCTGCCTGCCTCGGCCTCCCAAAGTGCTGGGATTACAGTCGTGAGCCACCACGCCCAGTTGGAAGATAATATTAAACTACAAAAGTCAAATGGAAATTTGAGTACTTACAAAAATTGAAATTAAGAAGTGAGAAGACTTGACACAGCTAAAGAGAGAATTAATAAAGTAGACTATAGGTTAAAAGAAAATACTCAAAATCACTGAGAGAGAAATAGGAGTGGGGGAAAGGATATAGATACATAAGTAAGAAATGTATTTTTAAAACTCTAATTTTTATCTAAGATAAGCTCTAACAAAAGGATAAAAAGAGTCACAAGCAATACCTGAAGAGGTAATGGCTAGGAAGTTTCAAAATTGAATGAAAGTGATAAAACTTCAGATTTGAAAATCTCTACAAGTCCTAAGCAGGGTAAATACAAAGAAAATCCACATCACCTGAAAACATCATAGTAAAACTTATCAACTCCCAAAATACAGAACACCTTTAAAACAGACATCAGGTGGGTTGGAGTGGAGAATAGAAACAATATGACCAAGAATTAACCTATAAAATAAAGAAATAAAACACAGAATGAAAAAAGCCAAAAGACAATAAAATTATATTTTCAAAGCACTAAAAGAAAATAACTGCCAACCTAGAATTCTGTTGGTTCAAAATATCCTTCCAAATATTGAGGTGGATTTTCAAGACGTTTAGAGAAACAGGAACTAAAAATTCATGACAGGCAAACCTGCACTAAATCAAATACTAAGAAGTGTTCTCTCAGAAGAAGAAAAATGATACTAGGTGGAGGTCAGACATTCAGAAAAGAATGATAAGCAACAAAAAAGGATAGTCATTTGGTTAAATCAAAACAGATGTTGACCAATAAAATAAGTAGACTTTCTTGCAGGGTGTGAATTTAAGATGAACATGTACACATGTATACATATGTACACGTATGTCTGCAAAATTTGGAGTAAATTGAGTTAAAACAGAGTAAGGAAGGACCACACATTGTCTGGGAATAGGACCTTGATAAATCAAGGACAACTCCTGCAATTTGGGGGATTATCAATTACACACAGTTTCTCAAAGTGTGTTCTCTGGACCAGCAGCATCAGCATGATCTAGCATGATGGTTAATTTTATGTGTCAATTTTACTGGGTGTCAATATATTTGATTAAACAGCACTCTGGGTATGACTGTGAGGGTATTTCTTCGTAAGATTAACATTTGAACAGGTAGACTAGATAAAGTAGATGGCCCTCCTTCATGTAAGAAGGCTTCATCTAGTCAATTGAAGATATGAATAGAACAAAAAAGTTGCGCAAACTCCTTCTGCCTGAATGTTTGAGCTAGGAATACCGGTCTCTTCTGACCTTTGGACTCAGATGGAAACATCGGCTCTTCTTCAGCCTTGAGCCAGCCAGCTTTTGGATAGAAACTTACATCACTGGCTCTCTTGGTTCTCAGACCTTGGTACTTTGATTAGAACTACACATTGGTTCTCCTGGGTCTTTAGCATACTAACTGCAGATATTGGGAATTCTCAGTTTCCATAATCACGTGAGCCAAATTTTTATAATAAATAATATGTATATGCATGTATATTCATATGAATGTAAACATCCTATTTAATCTGTTTCTCTAAATAAGCTTGACTAACACACCTAAAAACTCGTTAGAGGTGCCCTAAATTCTCATGCCCTACTGAAGTCCTATTGAATCAGGTACCCAATGATCTGTATGTTAATAAGCCCTCTATGTTAATCTGATGCATGCTGATGTTAGAAAACTACTGCACTAAGGAAACAAATAATGTACAACCTTCAACTTAACAGTTTCTTGTTACTTCTCGCTAGTGAATTTTTTTTGGCAATTAAGAATAACACTGATTACTGCCAGAACTTATGAAGAAAAGGAAGGAAGGCAAGGAAGGTAAGACAGGCAGGCAGGCAGGAAGGTAGAAAGGCAGGAAGGCAGACAAGCTGGCTAGCTTAAATAAAGAATATCAAGAATAAAAAGAAGGGACATTACTACAGATTATATGAATGTTAAAAGAATAACATGATAACATTACAAAAAACTTTATGCCAATAAAAACCTACCAAAACTGACACCAGAAAAAACAGAAAATTTTGGGAGATCTGTAACTAATTAAATTGAAACTTTAATTAAGAAACTTTCCTAAAAGAAGAGATCCAGGAGTAGATGTCTTTGCTTGTGAAGTTTGCTAAATATTTCAGGGGAATAAAAGACAAAAAAATAATCTTATAGAAGCTTTCAAGAGATAAATCTATTTCACATTACAATGAAATTGGATTTCTTATAGAAATTGATAATTCTTTTAGCATTTAAAAATTAAACCAATATAGTACACCATATTAACAGGAGAAAAACCACAAGATCATCTTAGTGTATATTTAAAAAGCATAACATACATCACGATAGCAAGTTTTTGTTAATTACAAATATAAGAAATGTATAACATTTATTGAAAATTATATAAATAGGTAAGAGGCATCATAATTAATGATAAATGTTCAATGTTTTTCATCTGAGATGGAGAATGTAAAAAGAATGCCTGCTATAACCATGACTGTAATAAATTGTATTGGAGGTACTGGGTGGCACTGTAAGTTAAGAAAAAGAAATTTGGATTACGGAAGAACCAGGAGTGTGGCGTGACCATGGGGAAGCAAAAGAAAACAAGGAAATATGCGACCATGAAGCGAATGCTTAGTCTCAGCGATCAGAGGCTTAAAGAAAAGGATAGATTAAAACCTAAAAAGAAAGAAAAGAAGGATCCCAGTGCGTTAAAGTAAAGAGAAGTTCCCCAACACCCTTCCTGCTTATTTTTCCAATATAATACACAGCTGGGCCCACCTTACCACATCCTCGTTGATACCAACTTTATCAACTTTTCCATAAAAGCCAAACTGGACTTAGTGCAGTCAATGATGGACTGTCTGTATGCCAAGTGTATCCCTTGTATAACTGACTGTGTAATGGCTGAAATTGAGAAATTGGGGCAGAAGTATCGAGTGGCTCTAAGGATCGCCAAGGATCCAAGATTTGAACGATTACCATGTATACACAAAGGGACTTATGCAGATGACTGCTTAGTACAGAGAGTAACTCAGCATAAGTGTTACATTGTGGCCACAGTTGACCGGGACCTTAAAAGAAGAATCCGTAAGATTCCTGGAGTTCCTATTATGTACATTTCTAACCACAGATACAACATCAAACGGATGCCAGATGATTATGGAGCCCCTCGATTCTAATTCTTATAAGACACAATTCCTCTGCCTTTCTTCAACCAGCTTTCTCTTGTTGCCAGTTCATTACACGAAATGTAGCGGGATTTTTAAGGAATCAGAGAGACCGATGGAGTTCAGGAAGATATTTATTATTTAGGTGCACTGGACCAGTTGGATTAACATCCAAAGGACTGAGCCCTGAACAAAGAGTTAAGTTACCTTTTAAGCATTTTGTGGGGCGGCGGGGCGGGATCTGTGCAGGGGGAAGCATATTATAGAAGTGAGAAAGACAATTAATTGAGACATGCATTACATCATTTCTTTCTTTTCAAGGAAAAACATGTTTTATGACTTGAGTTTATCTGTCTAGTTACCTTGCAGCCGCACAGCTAGAGAAACGGTATTTACAATGCCTGGGAAAGGAGGAGAGATAAGGCTCACTAGCCACAGAAAACAGGCAGTTAATTTTTAAAGGACTCCAGCTCTTTCTCTTTTATCTCAGGGAATTGGGTTCTCTTACATACAACTGAGTTTCTGCTTACACATTTTTAAATTTCTTTTAATTCCTTTTCCAGTGCAATAGCATGAATTATTATTCTGTTGACCTATTAGCCCTATTATGAGCTGAGGGTAGTTAGATATGCTCACTCTTTTTTTTTTTTATTTTTATTTTTCTTGAGACGAAGTTTTGCTCTGTCGCCAGGCTGGAGTGCAGTGGCGCGATCTGGGCTCACTGCAGCCCCTGCCTCCCGGGTTCAATTGATTCTCCTGCCTCGGCCTCCTGAGTAGCTGGGATTGCGGGTACGTGCCACCATGCCCAACTAATTTTTTTTTTTTTATTAGAGACAAATACTTTCGTATTTTCAATACAGAAAAATATGCCTCAGCCTCCCAAAGTGCTGGAATTACAGGCGTGAGCCACCGTGCCTGGTCTGCTCACTTTCTGATGCTGCTTTTTTGTTGTTTGTTTGTATGTTTGTTTGTTTTGAGACGGAGTCTCGCTCTGTCACCAGACTGGAGTGCGGTGGCGCGATCTCAGCTCACCGCAACCTCCGCCTCCCGGGTTCAAGCGATTCTCACGCCTCAGCCTGTGGAGTAGCTGGGACTGCAGGTGCACGCCACCACGCCCAGCTAATTTTTGTATTTTTGGTAGAGACAGGGTTTCACCATGTGGGCCAGGATGGTCTTGGTCTCTTGACCTCGTGATCCGCCCACCTCGGCCTCCCAGGGTGCTGGGATTGTGGGCGTGAGCCACTGTGCCTGGTCACTGATGCTGTTCTGAAATTGATATTTTGTCTCATAAAAATTAGGCCAGGCATGGTGGCTCACGCCTGTGGTCCCAGCACTTTGGGAGGCCGAGGTGGGTGGATCACCTGAGGTCGGGAGTTCGAGACCAGCCTGGACAGCATGGCAGAGCCCCATCTCTACTGAGACTACAAAAAAATTAGCTGGGTGTGGTGTCACGTGCCTGTGGTCCCAGCTGCTGGGGAGGCCGAGGCGGGAGAGCCTCTTGGGCCCGGGAGGCGGAGGTTGCGGTGAGCTGGGATTGCGCCACTGCATTCCAGCCTGGGTGACAAAGTGAGACTGTCTCAGAAAAAAAAAAAAAAAAATTAATGCTGATCAAAAGGTATAAAATCTCAGACAAGAAGAATATGTTTCATACTTTTTTTGAGTTCTGTTGTACAGTGTGGCGCATTATACTTAATGGAGCATTATACATTTCAAAATTGATACTCTCATCACAGAAATGTATTTGAAGTATTGGATATGTTAACTAGCTTGATTTAACTATTCCATACTCTATCTACAATTTACAACATCACTTTGTAACTCATAAATTTGTACAATTATAAACTGTCAATTTACAATAAAAAAATTTTGTTGCATCTTTTTAGAAAAAAAAAAAAGAAAAAGAAATTAAAAGGTGCAAGGATTTTAATGGGGGAAAAAAACTCCCCCATTATTCATGGATGACACAATTATGTATATACATATACATTTTGAAATAATCTATACAAAAATAATTAGGGATAATAAGTGGGTTAACATTTCAGGATATTGAAATGGAAACAATTAAAATAATTAAAATAAAATGTATAAAAGAAACCACTGACAACATGATAAAAATATAAAATTCATTTGTAGCCTTGAAAAAGTAAGATGGTCTAAAATTACCTTCCATGCTAACAGCTAATAAATTAGACAAATACAGGGAACAACTATTTTCAGACACTACAGGGAGTACAGAACAATGAACCCTAAGGAAGGAGAAACCAATAAGGTGAGCTCCCCCATCATCCACATTTCTTTTATGGAGGTATTTCCTACATTATGGCAAATACTGAGTCCTGCAATGTTTTTGGGTTGACGAGACTGAGACTGTAGTTCAAGACAGCCAAGGTGAATAGAATTTGCAGGACAGAGTCCCTGAGACGAGGAAGCTATAAAGAAAAAAATTTCCAAAAACCTGAGTCTTAGGCTGAATAGCAATCTACTTATGTGAAGCCTGAAAGCTCCAAGGGCTAGAATAGAACAATTTTTTGAAAAGAATAATTATGAAGGAGTTGTAACACAAACATCACTGAGAGTGCATAGTGCTGGGAATTGTCTGAATTCCCTCCAGCCAGAAAGGAGAGAGCTCAATAAATACACTGAGCATTCAGGAGAAATTCTAGCAAGTCCACCCTTTCTAAGTGTGGCAAAAGCAATCCAAGAATAGAGGCCTCTCTAAATTTGCCTTAGAAGATCTTAAAAGCATGCCTCATGAGCAAGGATAGCCTCTTCAACAAATGGTGCTGGGACAAATGGACATTCATAGGCAAAAATATGTACCTCAACCTAAACCTCACACCTTACACAGATATCAGCTCAAAATAGATCACAGACTTAAAAGTAAAACAACTTTTAAACCACAAAACTTTACAGAAAATGCAATATAAAATTTGGGAACTCAGAACTAGATGAAGAGCTCTTAGACATGACACCAAAAGCTTAACTATAAAAAGGTAAATCTGACAAGCCAGACTTAAAAAAATTTAAATTTTTCTCTGCTAAAAACCCCATTAAAAGGATGAAACGGAGCACGTCTAGGAGAAAATATTTGCAAACTACATTTCTAAAAAAGGACTTGTATTTGAATATAACAAAAACTCTCAGAGCTCAAAAGTTAGAAAGTGATTCAATTAAAAAATAGGCAAAAGACATGAACAGACAATTCATGAAGGAGACACACTGATGGGAAATAAACATATGAAAAGATGTTCTGCATCTTTATCCATTAGGAAAATGCAAATTCAGAGCACAATAAGATATCACTACATACCTATCAGAACACTTTAATAAATGCTGGTAACAATGAGGAGAAACTGGACCACTCACACATTGCCAGTGGAAACATAAAGTGGTACAATCACTCTAGAAGAGAGTTTTGCAGTTTCTTATAAAACTAATCATATACTTACCAAAGAGCCAATAATCTCACTCTTGGGTACTTATCCCAGAGAAATAAAAATATATGTTCACATAAAAACAAATGTCCATTGTAACTTTATTTTTAATAGGCCCAAACTGGAAAAAACTTAAATGTCCTTTAGTAGGTATATGTTTAAACAAACTGTCATCCATACCATAGAATATGACTGAGAAATTAAAAAGGAACATACTATTAATTCATGCAACAACTTGAATGGATTGCATGGCAGTATTTTTAGTGAACAAAAATAAATGTTAAAATGCACCTCTGAAAAGTGTAGGAATCCAAGAAGAAGTAGGGAAAATTAGAAAAAATATTGAATATAAAAAATAATACATTTGTACAATGCAGGTAAAACAGTGCTTGGAGGAAAAGTTATGGCTTTAAATGCTCATATACCACACCATTAAACAAGAAAAGTCTAAAATCAAAGATCCAAGAGAGGGTTTGGGAAACATCTGTAAAGGATAAGATAGTAAATATTTTAAGCTTTAGGCCATATTGTCTCTGTTACAACTATTTAACTCAGTCACAGTAATGTGAAAGCAGTGATAGGCAATATACGGGCAAATGAGTGTGGCTGTATGCCAATAACTTTATGTACAAAAACTGGTGGCAGAATGATTTGGCTCATGGTCCACAGTTTATAGACACTCAATCTCAGTTTCCACTCTAAGACATGGAAAGAAAAAAGCAAGGAAATGTGATGTAAATAGAAAGGAGTAATAAAAGCAGAATTCATATAATAAAAAGCAAAAAAACCCTAAAAATGTTAATGAACACAGTATCATTTTTGGGGGGAAATCATAATATTGAAAAACAAAAGCTATTCTGATAATGAAAAAATGAGAAAAAACAAAAATTAACAAAATCTGAAATGAAAGAGGGAACATCATTAGAGATCATACTTATATTTTAAAATATTAATAAAATGTAAAAAATTACAAAGAATGTATGGCAATAAGTCCAACAACTTTGATAAGATGGGTAAATTCATTGAAGACAAAAATAACAAAACAGATACAAAAATAAATATATTATATGGATACTCACTTATCAATTTAAAAAACTGAATCTATAACTTAAATTTTCCAAGAAAGAAAATTCCAGGCAGAAATGGCTCTGGTGGTGAATTCTCAAACATTTCAGGATAAATAATACTAAAGCTACAAGTGACATTATCTCATGCAAAGAAAACAAGGAAACTACAGAAAGCGTTAGATAGATTATGTGAATTTAGAAAGTTCTAAACAACTTACCGAGTTCACTAAAATTAAGTGGCAAGATTATAAAATATAAAATCAACATATAAAAATCAATACACTAATACAAAATTGTCCCCTTTTTTCAGTTTTATTGAGGTAAAATTGACATAGGCAATCATTGATTTGCTATTTTTAAAGATAAATTAATTTGCATTTCATTTAATTTCATATAAATGGAATCATACACTATGTACTCTTTTTTGTCTGGCTTCTAACTCCCAATTGGAAATTTAGAGCAAAAAATCTAATATAATATCATCAAACACATGAAAAATTTAAAAAAATAAAAATTTAAAAAGATATAAGAATAAGTACAGGAGCTTTACAATGAAAACTACAGTAAGCTGCTGAAAAATATTAAAGATCTCAATGAATGACAATTTCAAAAGTTTGAATACTCAGTATTACAATGAAGAATCTCCTCAAATTTAAAGGTTCAACAGAGTTGTAATTAAAATTTCAGCAGAATTTCTTTTTTTGCTGCTTTAGAATTGACAAGTCACTTGTAAAATTTATATGAAAATGTAAATTAATCTAGAAAAGTCAAAGCAATTTTAAAAAAGAATAGTTAGAGGACTTATACTACCTCATCTCTTTCAAAACTTAATATAAAGCTACGATACAGGAAGATAGTGCAGCAGTGACATATAGTTCATGGGACAGAATGGAGTCTAGAAATAGATCTACACATAGGTGGTCAATAGGTAATTGAATGATACTGAGGAAAAATAACAGGGTGAGCAGATCTTACTCAACCCAATCTTTATTAAACCTAAGGCTAATTAAGATAGTATGGCTTAAAGACAGAAAAAGAGATGAGGCAGAGCTGTTTGCCAAACCATAATCATGTATATATGAAAAACTAATTTGTGACAAAAGTGACAGAACACAGGGAAAAGAAGTGTCTTTCCAATAAATGGTGCTGGGTCATCTTCATATACCTATTGCTCCTACCTCATTATAGTCACAAAAATTCCAAATGGATTACACATCTAAATTCAAAAAGCAAAGAATAAAGCAGCCAGAAGGTAAGACAGGGCAAAGCTTTTACAACACCAAAAGCACTTATAAACCAAAAAATTGTAAGGTAAATTTAATTAAAATTTACAACTTCTGTTGATCAAAATAGACCATATTGATAATGATAAGTCAAAAAATGGGAGAAGATATATGTATAACATATAACATACAAAGGGCTCATTTTCAAAAAATTAATAAGAAAAAGACCAAAAAAAGCCCACAATTTAAAAAAATGGACTAGAGATTTCAACAGGCAAATCAAAAGAAGAAAACAAAAGACAAATGTATTTAAAAAGTGCTCAACCTCATTTATCATTGGGAGAATGCAAACTAAAAATACAATGGAATGCCACTACACTTCCACCAAAATGGCTACAATGACAGAGACTAAAACTACTAAGTCCTATCAAAGATATGAAGCAACAAGACCTCTCATAATCTGCTGCAGAGTTAGTAAACTAGTACAACCACTTTTGAAAACCATTTGGCATTATCTAGTAAAACTGAACATATACAAACACTATGAATCAGCAATTATACTCCAAATTATCTAACATATACACATTAATGTGTAGTACACACACGTAATAGTAGCACACTCATAGTAATTATAAGTGGCCTTATCTATATAGCAGTATTATTTGTAATAACTAAGATAAGGAAAATTCCAAATGCCCACCATCGGTAAAATGAATTAATAAATTATGGTATAGACACATAAATAAATAAAAGAATAAATGAATAAACTATTGTTATATGCAACAATAGATGAATCTCATAAAAATAATGTTGAACAAAAGAAGTCAGAGACAAACACATACGATGTACTTACATTTACATAAAATTCAAAAACGACAAAACTATCTTAGTATTAAAAGTCAGGGTAAGGAATTGGAAGAAAAGCAAGAACAGTGACTAGGAAAAAAGTGCAAAGCAAGGGTTCCTGGTGTACAGTCTATTTGTTAACTTGGGTGATGATGAGTGTGTTCATTCTTTCAATAAGCTTTTATATTCTGTATTTGTGTTATACCTCTATAAAAACTGTGAATACACACAGTATTCACAGTTTTTTCTGTGTGTATGTGTATACATGTGCACAATTTTACTCCAAGAATGAGGTCCAGTCTCTTCCAGGAATGGCCTTTAATCATGGCAGATACGATAATGTTTGCTTATTCAAATTCCAGTGATGTTATATATAACATTGTAGATCTAATTTGAAAGTTAGTTCATTAGTTAGTTAGTTAGTTAATTAATTAATTAATTAGCGAAAGTTTTGCTCTGTCACCCAGGCTGGAGTGCAGTGGTGCAATCTTGGCTTGCTGCAACAAGCCTCCTGGGTTCAAACGATTCTCCTGCCCCAGCCTCTCTCCCGAGTGGCCGGGATTACAGGCGTGCACCACCACACACTGCTAAGTTTTGTATTTTTAGTAAAGACAAGGTTTCACCATGTTTTCCAGGCTGGTCTCCACCTCCTGGTCTCAAGTGATCTGCCCTCCTTGGCCTTCCAAAGTGCTGGGATTACAGGCGTGAGCCACCACGCCTGGCCTGAAACTTTATATTTTAAACTTTTTATCACCCCCCCAAAGATGCCCAATTTTATCATGTTACCATTTGTACATGTTTGAATCTTTACTGGAAATAGTAACATGCACTAATGACAGTGAATTACTAATACAACAGTAAACATTTAAAATCACTGAAGATCTCTGCTTGGACCAAAATATATCAGAGGTTTTTACATAACAACTAGCCAAAGATATCAGAATAATTGTGAAATGCAATTGCAAAATAATTAATCTTCATTCCCAAGAACTCTTCCTATATTTTGTATTTTTGTGTACTGTTTCGCTACATTTAAAAAGAGTTAAAATGAATAAAAACAAACAGTCATGCATACCTCATATTTTCAGCTGAATCTTCTGGCATTGGAGCAACTGTTTGTACAGCTGGAAGGTTTTTGCTGGTAGCACCATTCACAAAACTAGAAGAGGAGGAAGAGGAGGAGGACCCTGAATCCACGGCACCTGTTCCCAAAATAATAATTTTTAGCCTTAAACATAAATTTGTTTAAAAAAAATTTTATTACACCATTACTATCTGATTTTGAAAGAATTACTCATCAGAATTTCAAAACAGAATTTGACAATCATTTGGCCATTAGTAAGTATGCTAATAAATATAATTTTATATAACAGATGCTGCATTGAAATCTAATTGATTTGCTTACATTAATCTAACAAAACTACATACTACAAATGGGGTATAAATAAAAAACATCAACAAATGAAAAAATTTTTAGATAAAATGAGGCTGATAAAACAATGCAAATTTAGGTGTGAAAAAGTTATCTTTTTATAGTTACACTGCAATATTTTTGGTATTCATCATTTAAGACAGAGTTTGGAGTGAACGATCTGAGCATAAATTTGTGGCACTGCAGCATCAAATGCTGCTTTTGATAAGATCACTGCTTAAGAAGGGCTATAATGAGTTACATTAGTACCTGGTCTTAAAATAATGAGTGTTCCCTCAATGATATAAAAATATAATTTTAGTAAAGATTTTTCTGTAATACGCCACGTAAGTATATTAAATAGCTGTGGAGTTGAGGGACATCTAGTGTTCCAAAATATTATCATCTTATACTAATTCCCATAAAACTGAATTGCTTACTGGGACTTCCACTAGAACATTTTAGAGCACCTATATGCCAATATTTGAAATGAAGAATATGTCCGGCTTAGCTGTTGGCTCACAATTTATACACACATACATACACACACACACACACACACACACACACATTTTTAAGAAGTTTATCACTTACATTTTTATTTCTCATTGTAATATTATATACTTTATACTATCATCAAAACTCTTGCTACCATTACTTTCCATATTCATTCTTAATTCTTAAAATAGAAATTAAAAACATCATGACTTGTCTCATATAAAGACAAAAAAGGTGATTCCATTTTGCATTTACCTAACTCCTAACAAGAATAACGACTTCATTCATATTTTTAAAACCTTTACACTTTCAAAGTATATACTTTAGTAAAAGAAAAGCAGTTTGACTCCTATCTCTAGAAAGCTAAATGAGTATAAAGAATGAAACTCTAATACTGGAAAGACTTTAAAGTCTTCAGACAAGCCAGGTAGAAATATCTATTTATAATACAGATAAACAATAGATGGTCTATTCTTTGACACAATGCCATTAATGACATTTATTTGCCAATATAAATATTCTTAATAGAGTACATTCTACTTACTACAACCCCATAAATGTGTTGTTCATGATATGTCAGATTCAGGTGGTATGATAAACAAGATAGATACAGAAAGCACAAAAAAGAGCTATGAAATTAATAAAAATGGGAAGAATCTAGGCAATGATAATAAACGGAAAGTTCAAGGCTATACAGTCTGGAGAAGAGAAGACTACTATAGTCAGGGAAGAAAAGTCAGGGATCATCTTGCGCTGTATAAATACCTAAAACGGAATCACAAAGATTTGGGTAAGGATTTATTTAGCTGATAATCAACAGGAACATTTCTGTAAATTTACAGAAAAAAAAAAGGTTATTTTAGGCAGACTTTTAGTATTTGTAATGATTTGAAATTTGTTGTTCCTAGATTCATTAGGAATTTGCTGGGCAATGAATTGGATCAAATTATAATCTATGTATATGAACTAATTCAATGTCAAACAACGGTTCTTATTCACATGCACTTTTTATCAAGTTGAGGCTCTTGCATATCGTCAAGGTTCTTAGGGGAGCTCTACCTCCCTTAGGGGATTTAGCAAAGAATATATGTTAGAACTCAACCAATCAATGTCCCCAAATCTGCTTTCTGTCACTAACATTTTTAGTACATCTTGATATTCTTGATATATTTTACTCATTTTTACATATCAAACGTCAGTGTTCAAATTATCCTTTGCTTCTGCTCCCCAAATATCTTTCAGTAATCTGATTTCACTCTGAAAATAAACAGCACCGTTTTGAGAAGACTCAAAAACAATACTGTCCTCTAAAATGACCACTAAAAAATGCACTCTACAACTACAGACAAATTCTAAAAAGTCATAACATAAAATATAACCTTCTTAAAAATTAAGATAATCTTAAATGATTAGGGTATTTTAATTTTTAAGATCAAATAAGCAGAAAAATGAAAATATAGAAAACATAAAAAGATGAGTATCACAAAAATATATAAGGACAATACCTGTTGTATTAATCATACTTTTTGGTGTAGCTCCAGTAGCAGCAAATATATTAGAGGTACTGCCTGTTGGCAGCCCACTTCCAGCAGTAGTGGCTCCCACAGTGGTTACAGCTAAACTACCTGGAGGTGGCTTCTTTACAGGCACCACAACACTCCTGCAAAGAAATGAAGGATTGGAAATAACAAACATGAAGTTGAAGATGAATTCTAATCCCGCTGCAGCAGATATAATAGTCAACATCAAATTTCTCCCTCTTTCTTCTTCCAATTAAAAAAATTTTTTAAACTCCTTAGTCCAGCTTTGTCAGTGGAAAGGATATGGACGTTAAGGATATATATAAAGTGCGTTGACTAATTGATTTGGCCAATATTTTTGTAGACTTTGGAGTCTGCAAACCTTTCTTAAGATGGCATATGGACTGCGATCATAAATCTGGGAATATTAAGAAATTTGTGCTCAAGTTAGGAGATTTTATTTTGCCTATGCACATAGAATTTTTGGTAAAATATACATAAAATATCCATCTTATCCACATCACATTCTCCATGATATTCATAAATATGTAAAAACATAAAACATTTGAATACCAATTCTTTTTTTTTCTTTTTTTTGACATAGAGTCTCACTCTGTCACGTAGACTGGAGCACAGTGGTGCCATCTTGGCTCACTACAACCTCTGCCTCCTGGGTTCAAGTGATTCTCCTGTGTCAGCCTCCCAAGTAGCTGGGATTATGGGTGCGCGCCACCACACTCAGCTAATTTTTGTATTTTTAGTAGAGACAGAGTTTCACTATGTTGGTTAGGCTGATCTCAAACTCCTGACCTCAGGTGATCAACCCCCTTGGCCTCCCAAAGTGCTGAGATTACAGACGTGAGCCACCACACCCAGCCTTTAAATGCCAACTTCTAAAGCTTCTTCATAGTAAAGCTGAAAATTAAACCAAGCAATAATAAACAACATCTAACGGCATAATGAGGTTATACTGTATTTTTATGAACAAAATTGAGTTGCTTTTATAGTAGGAATATTGCTATGAAAGAGAACGGAGATGATAGAGAGACATTTGGTTAGAAGTTTATTTAGTTTTTGAGCCTTGGTTTCCTTAACAGAGGAGTTCAACATTTCCCCAGGTTTCTTTAGCATATTTTAAATGTATTTCATTTAAAAATTTCTGAATTTGACATTGTGTTAAGGTTAAATGACAAATAAATGTGGATATTAGTCAATTTTTAAAAATGTAAACAGAAACTACTTCTCAAACTTAATAAATATCTAAACTTCCTTGAAGTAAAGGTTCATTCTTCTCAAAATTTACAGCACCGCAAACTTCATTTAACAAATATCTTCCAAACCTTACTCAACCATCATTGATTTTATTCATCTACAAATAGATGTATGATCTATTTTAATCAAATGTAATGCTTGGAAATTGGTGACTGATCATACTAAAACATCCAACTTAATCTACAACTTTTTCATGCATCTCTATTTTATACTTATTCAATGAAAAAAATCTCCTTAAAGAAAACTACATCAATGGTCCATTCTCAAGTCTGTTGCTTAAACTTCCTTAATACCAACACATTTTTTCCACAAATAAGTGGTTTTGTTAATATCTTCAGTGACTTCTTTAATGTTAATAATCTAAATTTGTAATAATTATTATTCTTAATTTTAGAAATACTTAAAAAATTCTGTGTGACCAAAGGTATTACAATCTTAAATAGTTTTACTCATGCCAAAAAATGTCTTCACTATCTCCTTCTAGGTACTTTCTTCTTTTCTCTTTAAGCATGTTAGTGTCAAATTCTTCAGACTCAACCTTTAACTCTCAACTATCTATCTAATTACCTAAAGCACACATTATGCTTTCAATCCCTATATTGGCGAGTCCTCATCTAATGCCTTCGTTTATTTCATTGAGAGGCCATGTGACATTGCAGAAAAGAATATAAGATGTGGACTATATTTCAAAACTAAGGCTTGAAAACTGGACCACTCTCAAACTGTATGATCTTACACTTTTTTGAGTGTAAAATGGTAAGACTGATGCTACCTCCTTCACATACAACTGGGGAGATTAAACGAGATCATATTTAAATGGACTTTGTCAATTATGAGGTATATTATAAATGTTAATAATCATTCCCAATGTCTAAAGTGAAATACATTTTTCATCTGTGGGATATAAGGCATCTACTTATAATGATCTACATAAAAATCAATAGAAAAAAGGAACATGCCAATATTTGGGGTTTGTCATCAACATTCTCCTCTCAACTTAGAAAATAATGTGAGACGTACTATTTCATTGGCTCTCCAGGAAGAAAACAAAACCATCAAATGTTGATTTGAAGAGAAGTCATTAGTGAAAGTATAATGCTCTTTTTTCTGCATCTCTCATGATTTTTTTTAGGACAACAGCAGATACAATGATGTTTATTTATGGATCAAGAATCATGAGCTAATGAACAGTGCTATGAGCTGAATTTGCAGAATGTAGAAAAACTATTATTATAAATTTCTGATCTATTGATCATTACTAACTTTGAGCAAAAGCTGTCTTTAACAGACTGGTATCTTGTCGAATGTGGAAGCTATGAGAAATAAGTTATATTGGGAAAAATAAGTTATATGAGTGAGAGAAAAAAATAAATATCTAAATCCTGTAATTACGACTTATCAGTAAAATATAGAAAGGTTAAATGCCTACTTACTAAAACATCTGAAAGCACTGAATTAATAGCAATTGATGTGAAAGCCTCCAAATATTTCATTGCTGGCAAACTCAGCCGTTTGTCGGTATGGCACAGAATCCTAACCCTACAGACCTGGGTTAGAATTCTACCTTCAGCAGTTACTATGTGGTATTGGGCACATAGATCTCTCTAAGCTTCATTCTCCTCCCCATTAAAATGAGATGCATAATGGTAGTATCATTATAAACTTAAGATTGCTATAAAGATTGTTATAAAGATAAAAGGAGGTAACACATATAAAGTACTTAGCACAGTACATGGAATATTCTAAGCAGCCAATACATTTTGGCTATTATGAGTATTGCTATGGCTCCCAAAAGTGCTGATATAGTCTGGGTCTACATCAGCAAAAACAGCCAGACTGAAAGAAGCAATAATCCTCATATACTCTGCCATTGTCATATCTCATATGTGTAGTTTTAGGCACTATATTTCAAGAATAATGACAAACAGAATCATGTCCATAACAGAACAGTTAGGATGACAGTTGATCTGGAAAACAAGTCATGTGAGTAAAGGCTGAAAGGACAGAAAATTACAGTAAAAGGGTGAGAAAAAGTTACAGCATTTTTTAAAAATCTGAATGTATGATAAGAAAACAAAATGAAACTTCCATGTACTTCAACATACCAAATTAGGACCAACAAGAAGAAAAAAAGCTCTGATAATTTTTATGGATTCCAGTTTCTAATCACTGATGTGTCCAAACGGCTGAGATGACCAAGTTACAAGGGTTTAGTTGAGAGAAGTAGGAACCTGTATTTGACTGATTTCTCCGATCTTTTTCTGAATCTACAACATTATGAGTTTGTAAGAACTATTTCCCCTTTAATTCAGATGGCCAAACTGTTTATCTAGGATTAAAGGACTGCACGTTCTTGTCCTTAATATTGTTTCTTCACCAACGCTACTCCTTCCCTTTTATCTCAAACCATTCTCTTTCCTAAGCAATCAATTTTACAATTAATTTGAAAGTCCACACTAACCAATATGTGTTGATAACAAATTAATATCTTTCAAAATGTTACTTGGTATTAGTAACTATTTATATATGAGAGTAAAAATTTTCAACTCTTACAAAACCTTCTATCAGATTGTTACACAGCATTTCACACTGGCTATCTATTCCATCTACACCAAAAAGTCTTACCTAGAAGTCTAGCTACCTACTGTGGGTAACCTATTTAGGGTACATAAACACACTAAAATATATACAAATTTTGGTGGTAAAAACATTTTCTCTAGAGTGAACATATAGTTTTTAATGAATTTCAAAAACATATATAGCCACAAAAAGGTTAAGAGCCATTGAACTAAACTATTCAGGTATTATGCTCTTCTTCTTCTTTTAGATCTGCTATTCATCCTAACAGATACCTTGAATCCTCTACTCCAGTGGTCCCCAAAGCCTTTGGCACTAGTAACTGATACGGTTTAGCTGTGTCCCCACCCAAATCTCAACTTTAATTGTACCTCCCAGACTTCCCACGTGTTGTGGGAGGGACCTAGGAGCAGGTAATTGAATCACGGGGGCTGCTCTTTCCTGTGTTATTCTCATGATAGTGAATAAGTCTCATGAGATCTGATGGGTTTATCAGGGGTTTCCACTTTTGCTTCTTCTTCATTTTCTCTTGCTATCACCATGTAAGAAGTGCCTTTAACTCCTGCCATGATTCTGAGGTCTCCCCAGCCATGCGGAACTGTAAGTGCAATTAAACCTTTTTTTTCCTTCCCAGTCTTTGGTATGTCTTTATCAGCAGTGTAAAAACAAACTAACACAGTGACAGATCATCAGGCATTCAATTCTCATAAGGAGTAGTTAACCTCAATCCCTCACATGTACAGTTCATGGTAGGGTTTGTACTCCTATAAGACTCCAATGTCACCACTGATCTGACAGGAAACACAGCTTGGGCAGTAATGTGAGCAATGGGGAGCAGCTGTAAATACAGATGAAGCTTTGTTTACTTGCTCACTGCTTCCCTCCTGCTGTCTGGTTCCTAACAGGCCACAGACCGGTACCAGTCTGTGGCCCAGGGATGGGGACCCCTGCTCTATTCTACACTTTCTTTACCAATTGAATTTTTTTAAAATCTCAATACTGTGCTTTCCACACAATTTCAAACTTCTATTACACATCTTTAAGACTGTAAACTACAAGAAAAGTGGATAATTCTTTTATACTACATAGAATCTATACACACTCCAAGGCTGTAAAAGTTATCATCAAAATGGTACAAGCCAGGACATATTTCAATCTAATTCACTTCATAAAATATTTCATTAATTGATTATATGATTTTAATAAATTGATACATAATACATGTAAGTGTGAATTCTTCCATCATTGAATTTATCCTATCTCAAAGCTAGATGTGATATATTCACTCATTCATTCAACAAATATTTATTGAACATTGCAATGTGTGTGGAACTGTTGTAAGCTCTGGAGATATAGCAATATATAGAATAAAATTCCTGCTCTCATGGAACTGACGTTCCAATACAGAGATACAGCAGATACAATAACATAAATGAGTAAATACAGTATATCAGATGTTAAGTGCTATAAGAAAAATAAAGCATAGATAGGAAGAAGGAATAATGTTGAAAGGGTGGCTCAGAGAAGATTGACCAAAAAATGGTAGTATTCGAGAGAACACTGAAGGGGGTTAAAGAATAAGCCAGGAGGCTATCTAGAGAAGAGCATCACAGTCAGAGGTAACAGTACAAAGGCTAGTGTGACAAGAGAACACTGGGTGACATGGAAAGCTGTAAGAGATGAGATAAGTAAGAGGGCTCAGCTCACAGGGCCTTGTAGTCCATTGTATAGATGCTGGCTTTTACTCAGAGAGGGATGAGAAACCATGAAGGCTCATGCACAGAAGAGGAATATAACCTTAGGTTACAAGAGGACCACTCTGGCTGCTATGTCAAGGATAGTCCTAGGAGGGACAATGGTTACTGTGGAGAATGACTAGGAGACTACAACAATACAAACAAGAAACGATGGTGGTTTGGAACGGAATGGCAAAGCAAAATCTGGTAAGAAGTGATTCAAATTTTGGCAATATTAAGAAGGCAGAGCAAATAAGATTTAAATAAGAACTGGATGTGGACATGAGAGTAAAGTCAAAGATTATGCAAAAAAATCTGCCTTAAGTAACAGAAAGGACAAGTTGCCATTAACTGAGATAGGAAAGAATGTGGTTGGAGCAGGTTTTTTATACTAATTTTTATACCTCTTTTTAATCATCCAAATAGCAATATTGAATAAGCAACTGGATAGATGAGTCTCTAGTTTAGAAAAGAGGTTCAAACTAAGATATAAATATAACAGTCATCAGCATATAGATGCTATTTAATGCCAGAAGAGTGGATAAGATGGCCAAAGAAGTGAATGCAAAGGGACAGCAAAAGTGGTATAAGGATAGAGTATTGGCAGTCTCCATTAATCAGTTTGGTAAATTTTGTAAAAACAGGGATACTATCTTATCTGTATACATCATGGTTTATCCTAAGTACAAAGAGAGATACTGAAGATAAGAAAGAGCTTTTAAATGGTGACTCATTAAGGCAAGTGAGTTTTATAATTATTCATGGCACATTGTAAGAATCCCTTTCTTTCTGTTCCCTACTGCTGTTTGAGCACGAACAGGGGATTACACTGACAAGTTTAGGAGACACAAGACAAATAGTACATGCCCCATGCCCTGAGGCATATTCCGTAGATACTTTAAGGAATATGACAGACAAACTGACCGTGCAATATATTTCAATAATTGACCTGGTCAGAGTTACGCCCAGGTCCTTTCAGGAACACAGGCTGTGCACAATCAAGGAAGAGTGGGCTGAAATGAAAAGGATCAATAGAAATTAACCAAGTAGGGAAAAGTGCCTACAAAAATTCAATAATAAAAACCTAGTAAGACAAAGAGATATGAAAAAACAAGGTAGGTTAAAGGAATTGCTTTAGATATCTCTGGCGGGTGAAAGGTGTGGACTTTCTATTCCAAACTAAAATAATCCTCCTTTATTATATAAATAACAAGAATTATTTCAGAATTTTCATCAGTTTCACACTTTAGAGAAATGTCTATGGCATAAAATAAATTTGGGGTGAGAAAGGAAACATGGAAATAGTGAGGGCAGTTAGGAGGTAACAGAAAGAATCCACCTTAGAGATGCTGAGGGGCTAATGTAGCTTGAGGATGGAGATGCACCTTTTCTGGGATTCACATCTTTTAGCCAAGCTCAAAAATATCCATCTGTTGCTTTGTGGGGCTAACAATCAGCCCATTTCATTTAAATATAATTTTGGAAATTTATGAGACCTTTTAGAAATCATGTAGCTTTATCCCATATTATCTGAGTTGGGAAACTGAGTTCCAGAGAGCCAAAAAGAATGAATCAAGGTCCCGGAACAAATTACAGAGATACCAACTATTAATATCCAGTTCCCCTAATTTCCAGGTCATCACTCTCTAACTAGGGTATGGATGTTAAATGTATATCTTGAAAGAAAAAGTTGAAACTTAAAAGAGAAAAATAATTTGTTACTGATTCTAGGATAACATGACAATTGACTTCAGTTCGTCAGAAATCACCAGGTGAATGCTCTCATGATTTTATCTATCATGTTTCCCTATTTTGTAAAATATCTGAGAACTGCAATACAAAAAATATGTTTAAGAAACAATAAAGAATTTCATCAAATCACCTATTAATGAGAGATACTTTATTCAGCTCTCTATAATTGCCAGGAGAGACAAAGGCGACAACATTGGGGAAATTAGGACACAAACATGCTCAGTCAAAACTGAATCTTCCAGCAACAGACCTTAAAATATATACTCAGGGCACCTGCAGCTTAATAAAAGCAGAAATTACAGTGGCGAGATGTAGGAAATTATAACTGTAAAGGCTGCAAGATTAATAATCAATTTGGATTACATTTATTTGTTCATCTTTTAAGTGATATGGTCAAAATACTTTTTTTAAAAAATAGAAAGTAATAAGAACAAATTGAAGTCTCCAGAATTATAATTTTTCATAGTTACTTAATTCTAGCTTTAAATAAATCAATGTAAGAAGACCTCATACTCTACTCAACATTTTAAAACGTATTTACCTGAAATTTCATCCTTACCACCAATACCAATATTAAAAAAAACTAATGAAACTAAAGAGAAAAGACCTAGCTCAAGCTTATACTTCATGTTTAATAATATGAAGTCTATCTAAATTGCTTTTTTTGCCCTATATTATTTACAAAATAGATTTTTCTTTTTCAGAGTATTAAACACTAGGAAGCAAGGATATTAAAATTTTGAGGAAAAAATACCTACTAGTTTCCCTGAATATATCAAACCCAGTAATTTGAATACAGGAGGTTTGCAAAATCTAAAAACATGAAGTGTAAGTCTGATGTGTGTTAGCCAAAGAAGCAACACAACTATAAGCTTTGTGTGATATCCTACACTTAAAACAATTTTTATAAACATGCTAACAGTTAAAAATTTATGGGAAGCACACTGCCCTTTTCCATTTTTTTTTTTTTTTTTTTTTTGTCTTTTGTTCAAACTAAGTGGGATCTCTGGAAATCCTAGGAAATTAAAACTGAACCAAACCACACCCCCCCACACACACACACACATATATACACATACACACACACCAAACTCTCAAAAGATAAAAAGCATGCAGATACTTAAGATTAAATTTTTAGTTTAAAAGATAAGTAAAAGGTTAATTGGTGGCTTTAGAGAAAAGCATTACTCCAGAGTAAAAGTTACACAGTACATGAAAAATAATAGCTCAATTAAAACATTTTATAAACCATCAATAAATATAGTAATCTATCCAAAAAGATAGTATTGTTAGGGAACTTGGCAATTTGATTTAAGAATTCTAAAATGATATTATTAGGCTTTTCTGTTAAAAATAAAATCATCATAAATATTTCTCTCTGCCTCACAGTAACAGAACTTTGAAAAAATTGTTAGAGTTTTATGATTGTATTTCCTCTTTACATACAGTGTTTGCTCACTATAGAATAGTACTAGAGGATCTCTAGCATTTTAATACTTCATGAGTACACATCTGTTTGGATCACTGAGTATAATCAAAGATATATATTTAATCTGCACAGATGACTGAAGGAAATAAAAGAAAAAGAATCAGCACTTTCCATATATGTAGAGAACATTTATGTAATATTTCATAATCTGCTGAAATATGTAATAGTAAAGAAAAAAGGTTAATTTTAATTAAGTCTAAATGTTTCTAAGAATTTGATGTTGCAATTTTTTATTATACACTTCAAAACACTGAAATTCACCAATGCTCCATCCTAAGGGCTGAGATACACTCAATGCAGAACACAAGTTAACAGAACTAAAATTATCCAGGTTGTTTTAAGAAATTATTTCCAAATTTAAAATCCAGGATAAGCATAAGGAATTCATTGTTAGCATGTCTGCAATATAACCAATAAACAACTGGTTAACAAAAGTAAAATCCTACATGAATTCTACTGACACTGTACAATATTATTAGGAGTGTGATTTAGTTACAAAGAAGTGACCAACTGAGTTTATATCTACTTTTCAACCAAAGATTAAAATGAAAAATACATTATTGGTAAAGTAAGATCCATGATAGATTCTGGGTTTGAAACTGGTAGCATTCAGGACTTTCATTCTAAAGCCTGTCATCTTGGATTCCATTTTCAACGAATTCAATCTGATGTTAAAAGACATGTCATAACTTGGATTTCAGACTTTAGTGCTTCAGAAATATGTTTATATACCTCATAATGTAATTATAGCTACCTTAAGACAGATAAGGCAAATGGTAGCAATACCCTGGAAGTATAATTGAAAAATGCACTGGTCCAGAAGCACTTGTGGGGATGATGTCTCTGAAAAGCTGCTCAAAGCTTCAGAGTTTGAAGTTAAATTTTTGATGTTGTCACTCTCAATCTATTGAATGGCTGACAGACAATCAAACCCGTCTGGCTGGCTGGCAGCTCATTTTGCTGGCAGGTGGCAAACAATTAGACACACCAATTTGTGCCTCCTGATGACATTAAAGCATGAAACTAAGTTGTATGCAGGGCCTAGTGATTTGTGTGAAAGCATTTCAAAAATAATACTCTTTGCCGTGGCAACTCATTTCAAACTGCCACCTCCCATTATGGCTTTGAGTAGTGAAGACGACAGACTTGAGTTACGTGCAGTGCAAGGCCGCTTCTGTTCAATCCGTCATCAGCGCCCCCTGAGACCTCAATCCCCTCCTTTCATCAATATCACCTCATCATTTACATTTGATAGTACTTGAGCTACTGCATATATTAACTACACTAGAGACTCTTTTCCTAAAAAGAACTGAAATATGCTTTGTGCTCTTCCATTTCATTTCTACTTATGCAATTTAGAATAATGATTCCATTCCTACTGCATTTTGCACAAATGCTATAGGAACATATAGAAAGTTCTATTTTTCTTAAAGCAATATTCTCAAAAGTATAATAAATTTTGAGTATGTAAGAATATTGGCACTCAGGTGACTGCTTTTTAAAGTTTTAATTAAAAAAACTCATTCTAACAATAACCCAAATTAAAACAAAAAAATTTTACTTAATGTTTATTTCATTGGATTTTCATATGTAAACCACAATAATCATCTGTATTTATTGGTTTGTATTTCACCAACATTTAAAGATATAATTTAAAATTAACTAGAATAAAAAACTTAAATTCTTATATATTATCTTATACGCTTTTAGAAATACACAAGTACGCATACTTACATGCATATATTTATACAAACTTATAAACACACATACAGGCATATCGTGAAAACATAAACCAAGTATGTCAAAAAGGTGACATAAATGAGAAACATCATAAGGAACACCCAGGGAACATTACTACATGAATGAACATCCAAACATAATATTAATACCAAAATACCAAAAAAAGAAAAATATTTCTTATATTTTATAGTCCTACCATTTTTTACTTTTTAAAACTTTTGACACAACACATTTTACCTATTATAGCAATTATGTGCAAATATCTTACTACTCTGTAAGTTCATAGAAGATAAAACTAATGTTATTCATCTTTATATTCTGCATAACTAGCGTCACTTACATTTTCTACAACAAATTTTCCAGATGTATCTGTAAAACACTACCAAAAGTGTTTACAGGCAAAGTTTAAATTATATTTGTGTATTAAAAGGGCAATTCGGCCTGGCGCAGCAGTGCACGCCTGTAATCCCAGCACGTTGGGAGGCCAAGGTGGGTGGATCATGAGGTCGGAGTTCAAGACCAGCCTGGCCAAGATGGTGAAACCCCGTCACTACTAAAAATACAAAAATTAGCCAGGCGTGGTGGCAGGTGCTACTCAGGAGGCTGAGGAAGAGAATTGCTTGAACCCAGAAGGTGGAGGTTGCAGTAAGCCAAGATCGTGCCACTGCACTCTAGCCTGGGTGACAGAGTGAGACTCCATCAAAAAAAAAAAAAAAAAAAAAAAAAAGTGTAATTCATCCAAACTGAAATGACTATACCACCACATCCTCTACCCCTAAACTAAAATGTTACTTAGAACAAAGCAATCTGGGTATTTTAGAGAAAGCAATATGGAATACATATTATTTTTTGACTATATATTTTGACATTTCCATTTAGAAACATTTTATTTCCTAATTTGATCTTGTCTTTCTAAAACAAAAAAAAAAATACTTGCTTGTCAATCACCTCATACATATATATAAATTTTTTGTATGAAAAGATGTTTTAAAACATCAGTAACAATGATTTCCTTTAAAAGGTAAGCCATCACAGTTTTTAGTTAATACATTAACATGCAAACATTATTTGGAATAGGCATTAATCCCAGTGATCAATGTTAAGTACTACTGTTAGTAATTGGTGACTAAAATATTCTTCTAATCTTGTACATATTTTTAAATAGTGGAAGATATTAGATGCGTAGGATATTTGGTTCTAAAATATCTTATTCTGCTTCTGTGAACTATCATTTTTATTGAACGTATACTGGAATAAAAAATTAATTGTCCCTTAAAAAATCCCTTGCATGATTTAACATTTGAATGTAGACATATGACATATGGGCCATGTTATAAATAATTTTGATACCTAAAATGCCAAAATACCTTTCAAAAATATTTACTTTTAAATATATGCTTCAAAATACAGCTTTTACATTGGTATTGGAAATCTCATAAAGAAGATGATCACAAACAATTTTTAAATTTTCCACATACTTCCATTTAAGGTTCAAATTTAAATGTTATCACTTAAAGCACGTTATATAATCTCCAACAATTATTATAGTATTTTATAATATTATAATGGAATTTCAGAGCCAGGATAAACCTTGGACAGCTGTGACCCATCCCCTTCCCCATTATATACATGAAACAACTAAGTCCAAAGAGAAAAATAACACCTCAATGTACTGTAGTCCTTTGATAATGGAATATAACCATAATCCATGTTTCCCTACTTCCAATTCAATGTGCCATCCATCATATCACATTGAAACCTCTTAAGATGTATTATTAAGATGTCTTATTATAAGATTAGGTTGAGCCATCATTTTGATTGTCTTTGTAATCAGAATCTACATTAATAAAGCTTTCAAGACCTTCTTTATATTTTAAAATTAACAAAGTCTAATTTTCCTTGTATGTATAAAGCCCAGTGAATAATAAGTTCAGTACCTACCTGTCAAAGGAATGAAACTGCATAGGAAGAATAGCTTGCGCTTCTCTCTTCAATGCTGGATCTGGGTATGGGATAGGTTCAGGGCCACATTCTGCAATTTCAACTGGAGCAGCCACAAGACTTTTCAGTATTTCCTTGACATTGATGCCTTTGGTTTGACTAATGCTAGATATGGATGGTGCAGGCTTCAACGTTTCACTGGGATTTTCAGTTAAGCTCTCTTGTGATTTCTTCACTTCAGATGACAAAGTGGATAAGAGTTCACTCATGGCATCAGGGCCTGTACTTGTTTCTAATTCTGCCCCATTCAGAATGCTAGCCACTTGCTCCTCTCCAATTCCTGAATCTGTATGGGGAATTGAACTTTCTGGCTGAATATCTTCACCAGGAGTTGGTGCTTCCTTTTCTTTTATAGTGTCTGGAAATGCAGCAGGTGTTTCTGTAATGAAAGAAACTAGGTTAGAAAAAAGCTTCGACAGTAAAAATCTTGCATTATTAATAAAATGTTCTCAGATATTCAAATAAAGAAAATAAAACTTGTAAAAAACAAAAAATTGCTAAATGGATGTGTATAGTAGTAACACAACTCAGTTGAAAGATATCATCCAGCCAGGCGTGATGGCTCATGCCTGTAATCCCAGCACTTTGGGAGGCTGAGGCAGGTGGATCACCTGAGGTCAGGAGTTCGAGACCAGCCTGGCCAACATGGTGAAACCCCGTCTCTACTAAAAACACAAAAATAAGCTAGGCACAGTGGCATATGTCTAATCCCAGCTACTCGGAGGCTGAGGCGGGAGAATCGCTTGAACCCGGGAGGTGGAGGTTGCAGTGAGCTGAAATCATGCCACTGCATTCCTGCCTGGGCAACAAGAACAAAACTCCATCTCAAAAAAATAAAAAAAAAAAAAGATATCATCCACTACACCTATTATTTTGTTCAAGGAGCATCAAAATAATCCTCTTGCTTCTTAAATCATCTGGCATTTCAAAACTGATGCCTTCAAAAGCATCAGGAAATAGTTCTTATAACAATTTCCTAAAGCAGCTTATAAATAATAATTATATGATGTTCCCCTCCTATCCTTTGATTGTTAGCTACCAAACAATCATAGAAGAGAAAGTCTTATATTTATTAGTTTCCTTAAAAATATAAAGTCATTTTTATACCTTCTTTGGTACTTCAATAACTAATAATATCTGAAATATTCAAGATAATCGAAGACATTATTTTAAAATTACAATACATAAAATTCTGACACACTTGCAAAATGCAAAGCAAGTCAAACGATTAGTTCTAAAGAATAAATACATTAATAATATAATCATGTTCCTCAAGGACAAGGCCTATATTTTGGAATACTCATGCTGATTCTTCATAAATATAAAATTCAATCTGTGAAAATTAAATCAGAAACATACATGTGCATATAACTATACAGATAATGAAATACACATACAATATTAACAACTAAAAGTAATGAAATCAAAAAATCTTTAAAGTGTTAAATTTCTATTAAATTTCATCAAAGGTTAATGTAATAAAGTTCTCCATATAATGAAATGTTACCAAATTCTAAATGATAACCTTGAAAAGTATATCTCATCTAAGTATAAGAGAGATGACAGTCCTTACTTAATCATTTTGAATAAAGTAAGATACCATTAAGCTACTACATGTAAATTCACTGCAGCTCTTGCTTAAAGTGGAAGCTCAGTAAATGTTAGCTATTTGCATTACTTAAAACTTACATTTAAGTTTGAAAGTTTCACAATCTTTGAAAATGAGAAGCACAGACTAAATTATTTCAAAGATCTCCCAAAAATGTGAAAATCAGTAAATTCTATATAACTTCTCAGGTTTTGTTGTTATTATTTGCTTGTTTCTTTGAATTCAAAGGTTGTTAGGACAAGAAACCAGGAAACTGCCCAACAGGAAAATAGGCTACCTTGATGTCAGTAAGACATCTCAAAAGCTTTTGTGAAATCTCTAGTAAAAACACAAAGAAGTGTTCTGATCATAGAATTGTTGGGTGTGATCACAGCTTGCTGAAAGTTTTGTACATACGTACTAAAAATTAGAAACAATATGAAGGGATTTTGTCAGTAACAGACTCAATTCTTGGGTGCTGTCTATTAAACAGTTTTTTTAATCGCTTGAATTTAGACTAATGGCATGCCATTCAAATTTCCTGAGAGTGTGAATTTATAATACTTTTTTGAGGATAAGCATCAGAAAAATGTTACCAGGTTTTGAAAGAAAGAAAATTCCCCTTTTTTTCCCTCCCCCTTTTCTTTTGTTCCCTTTTCTTTTGAGTCAAATTATACCAAATCTACACATTAAATTAGGAATAAATAACATCTTCATATTATTCAAAATACCTAATATCAAATACTAATTTAAACTAACTTAAAATATGCATTTCTCACAATGCAATGTCATAGTTTTCCTCATATTTAATGAACAGGTTTAAATTTTGTTTGTTTGTTTGGTCAAAGATGATAAGACTGAAAGAACAGATTAATCTGGGGAATATGATAATAATATTCAAACATTCATATTGGATGACCAATGTGAAAATCAGGGTAGATTCTTTACTGCTTCCAAGATTAAAAATTAAAATAACTGCATTTGAGAAGACAATGTCAATAACAGTAGGCAAAGGACTAGAGAAGGAAACAGGTAAGAAGTAAAGACAACAGTTTGGCATTTTTAATAAAACCTTGTAAAAGAAGACTAAGACTTAAATTAGAATAGTAACCCTAGAAATGAGAAGGAGGAGAAGACTAAGGATATTTCTGAAATACCTAGGTTAAGAAAAAAATAGTGGTAATACGTCACTAACTGAGAAAGGAAGAAAATGAGATTTCTTCAGGAGAATAATTAACTAAATTTTGAATCACTTTTAGTCTACAGAATCTCTAAGATACTTATATCTGCAGGTCAAAAGAAGAATAGCCATACATTTTGGGATCATTCAAACTGAGACAGTAGCCGAAATTTTGGAAGTTGATAAAATAATCTACAAATCTAGAAGGAGAAGACGACTGAGGCAGTTATTTTCACTATTAGAGATACCACTGAATATATTTTAACATACATTTGCATCTATAGATTATACATTTTTTGAGTGAAAACAATTGCAGCAAAGTATCAGGAAAGAATTAAATAGTTTAAACAGTAATAGTGACAAGAGGACAGAAAATGTAAATTGCAGAAACACAAACTCTAACAACAACAAAAACAAAACAGTGTCATGGTTACTAGCATGGGCTAATTTTTATAGAGTTTAATTATCAAAAGTCATATAGTTGTGTCTAACACTTAGTGTGATTTTAGCTAATTTACAGATATGGTCTAGCATTTTGACTTTACATTAATATAATGTCTAACTATCATTATATATGACATGTTACATTAACAGCTATACAAAAAGTTTAAACTTCTCAAGTTATATTAGACTGAAATATAAGCATTTCACTAGCAAACAAAATATCTAAGGAAATAAAATCTGATTTGGTGTTCACAAGCTACCACATAAAAAGACTTTTGCCACCAACTACATAGTATTTTGCTTTTCTGCTCAACTATTTGACTTTCAATGGACATTAAAATCTTTAACTTTCTAACTAGATACTTGAAACTTCAATATAAATGTTGACCTCTAGATTATAAAACACAATTAAAACTTTCTAGAAATCAAATATTAGCATATTTTCAAATAGCTCATCAAAATATTTACAGAGTACTAAAAAGTCTCAATTTCATTTTTATTGAGACTGACAAAAAAATGATCTCAAAAAGGAAGTAGCAATTTTGATATTTCAAAGAGTCTTATTCAAATAAACATGTTTTGTAAAGCATACATGCTGTGATATTACATAGAAATAAAATTAAATGCCAATAGGATATTTTATAATAGCAATTAAAAAACAGATCAGTAGTCAAAAAACCTACCTTAATTTCTCATTATGCATTTACATCCTTAACAGAACATGCTCTCAGTTATAAACTTCAGCTTAGATAACTTATGTTTCCAGAATACCTCTTTGTGACACTAAAGTACTTTGAGGATTTAATCCATGACTTAAATAGGAAGTTAGGCATGAACTGCAGAGAAACTATAAATGATTGCATCTGTGTAGGTTATAGTAATCACAGGCATGTACATTTTCAATAGCTCTTATCAGTTTCTGTAGCAACAGGCAATGTAAGCACACAGAACAGAAACATTACTAGCCAGAGTGATCTTAACCTTGTCAGAAACAGGCATTTGGATGCCAGATGCCTCTTTTTCTTACTGTTTTACATCGAATATAATGAGTTCATCTAATACATTTTAAGAAAAATATGGGGACAAGTTCAGCAAATGACATCATATTTACACAGTGACTTCACGTATCACATTCCTTCCTCCAAAAATCCTGTTTTACCATGATTTATGAAGAATTTCAACATGCCTTACATACTAAATTACTGAAATTGTCATTTTCCAAACTCTCTAAATAAGGAGTATCATGAAAGAAACATACAGCACCTTGTTAGTATAGAACTAAAGATATTAAGTTACTTACTTCAAATAATAATATAAGCAAATAAATCACTGTAATTTAAAATAAAACATAAAAAAGCTGTATGTAACTTACTCATTTTGTTTATATTAAATCCATAAATGCAAAATTAATTAAATATCTTAACTCCAAAGAGGAAAAAAATACACAAAAAGATTTTAAATCCTCATTAAAGTTCATTTTAAACAAAAAATACTGCAATGCATTATTTGCATTTTTTTTTTTTTTTTTTTTTTTTTTTTTTGTGAGGCGGAGTCTCGCTCTGTCACCCAGGCTGGAGTGCAGTGGCGCGATCTCGGCTCACTGCAAGCTCCGCCTCCCGGGTTTCCGCCATTCTCCTGCCTCAGCCTCCCGAGTAGCTGGGACTACAAGCGCCGCCACCACGCCCCGCTAATTTTTTTGTATTTTTAGTGGAGACGGGGTTTCATTGTGTTAGCCAGGATGGTCTCGATCTCCTGACCTCGTGATCCGCCCGTCTCGGCCTCCCAAAGTGCTGGGATTACAGGCTTGAGCCACTGCGCCCGGCCTGCAATTGTTTATATATGATTTATTTTGTTTGCTTGCTACACTAAGTGCATGAAAATAATACAATTCAGGAATTAAATATTATTACTAAATTATATGCCCATAAGAGATAAAATGAAAATTAAGAGCCAAGAAAATCTTCTAATTGATGTTTTGACTATGCTGTGTTAACATGCAGGTCCGAGTTTATCCTACTTGGAGTGCACTGAGCTCTTTAGACATATAATGATTTTCATCAACTGTAGGGCATTTTCAGACCAATATTTCTTCAAATTTTCTTTCTGCTCCTTTCTTTTTCTCTTCTTTCCTCTGGGACTCCCAGTATACATATGTTGGTTCAACTTAATGGTGTCAAAAAGGTCTGTGAGGCTCTGTTCACTTTTCTTCATTCTTTCTTTGTTATCTTCCTCAGCATAGGATAAACACAATCGAGCTATCTTCACGTTGCTGATTCTTTTTCTGCCATCTCAGATCTTCTGCTGAACCCCTCTAAGTGAATTTTTCATTTCAGTTATTACAATTTTCAACTCCAGAATTTCTATTTGGTTCTTTATTACATATATCTTTATTGGTATCCTCCCTTCGGTGAGATATCACTCTTATACTTTTAGTTCCTTAGAAAATGCTTCCTTTAATTACTTGAGCTTATGTAAAATAGCTGGTTTAAAGTGTCTGTCTAGTAAGTTCTATATCTGGGTTTCCTCAGGGGCATTTTATATCAACTGCTTTGTTTCCCCTGTGTATTGACCATACTTTCCTATTTCTTTACTTGTCCCATAATTCTTTTTGTTGTAAACTGGATATTTTAAATAACATAATGTGGCAATCATGGAAATCGGACCCCAATTAAAGAGTTTGTTCTTGTTCTGTTTATTCATTTTCCTGAACTAATTCTGTAAAATCTGTTTTCCATCATCTGTAGCCACTTAAGTCTCTGCTCAGTTAACCCAGTGGTCAGCTATTGATTGCACAGACATTGTCTTAAATGTCTTGAACCAATAAATTTTCCACCCTTGCCAGAGGCTCTGTGTGTGTGTGTTCGGGGGTGCCTGCAATGCTCCCATGGTTTAAAACTCTCTCTTAGCCTGTGCTTCCTTCTTGGGCTGGGCCTCAAGGTCAGCCAAAGGTGAGAGACTGAGGCCTTCTCTGGTCTTCCCTGGGCCTAAGTACAGCCCCGGGAATATGGATATCTCATTCTCACATCTGTTTAAGCTTTTAGGCAAGGTTCTTGTTTGCCCCAACTGGCACTATCACTTCAGGCAGTTGCAATGTTAAAAAAAAAAAAAAAAAAATGCTGATTATTTTCAACAAATACCTTGGAGACAGGCTTTTCTCACTAAACAAGCTCTAGATTAGGTCAAATAATAATAAGCCCTGTGAATGAAGCTTTTCCAGGAAGATTCCATACAGTTCAAATAGTTACAATGCTCTAAGGTTGAGACTTTCTAAGGAATTCCAAACCTAATCTACTCCCACTCCTATCCCCAGTGACTGCTAGGCTTCTGGTTTTCAAAACTACCACTGGTGTCTGGCCTCCGGTTTTCAAAGCAACCACAGAGTTGAGGAAAGGTAGATGGCAACAAGGTGAGTTAAATCACTCTAAATCTTGCTATTCTTATAAAGGTCTAGAGTTTTTCTTGAATTAACACCCTCTGGGTTATTGTAAGCCTCTGATTGCTTTCCAAAGAACAGAAAAAGCTGATTTTGACAGTTTTGCCAGTGTTCTCATTGCTCTTTTAGAGAAGTAGTATTTTGGAGGTTCTTACTTTGCTCTTCCCAAAGTCCCACTTACAAGCAATGTTTAGAACTCAAATTTTAAAGTAGTTACAATTTTCACTTATTTTAAATAAATTATTGACTAGAAATTACAATATATTTGTATATATGTATTTTGCTTTTCTCTTCCCCTAGATTGTGCTTTTACTCTTTTTCTTCTCAAAGGAAAAAAAAAAAAAAAACATAAACCCTATTAAAATGTATCATGCACTTTTATAATGCAATGGAGGCAACCAATAACACTAATAATAAAATGGCGACATATACAATTATACATCCGATCAAGGTTTAATATCCAAAATACATAAGGAACTCAGCTCAACAGCAACAAAACAAATAACCCAATTAAAGCACAGGCAAATAACTTGAATAGACACTTCTCAAAAGAAGACAAACAGCTAACAGGTATATAAAAAAATGCTCTACTTCACTAATTATGAGGAATGCAAATTAAAACTGCAAGGAAATATCACCTCACACAGGATGGCTATTATTGAAAATGTGGCCAGGCGCAGTGGCTCACATCAGTAATCACAGCACTTTGGGAGGCATAGGCAGGTGGATCATTTGGGGTGGGGAGTTCGAGCCAGCCTGGCCAAGATGGTGAAACCTTGTTTCTACTAAAAATACAAAAATTAGCCGGGCGTGCTGTTGCACGCCTGTAATCCAAGCTACTCAGGAGGCTGAGGTGGTAGAATCACTTGAACCCAGGAGGTGCAGGTTGCAGTGAGCCAGGATCGCACCACTGCACTGAAGCCAGGGTGAAAGAGTGAGACTCCATCTCAAAAAACAAACAAACAAAGAAAACAAAATGTAAAATATAAGTGTTGGAGAAGATGTGAAGAAAAGGGAACCCTTGTACACTATTGATGGAAATGAAAATTAGTATAGCTATCATGGAAAATGGTATTGAGATTCTTCAAACAATTAAAAATAGAACTACCATACAATTCAACAATTCCACTTCAGGGTATATATCCAAGTGATATGAAATCAGTATTTGAAAGAAGTATGTGTACCCCAATGTTCATTGCAGCATTATTCACAATAGCCAAGATATGGAATCAATTGTCTATTGATGAACAGATGAATGAACAAATAAAATGTATATACACCATGGAATACTATTCAGCCATAAAAAAAGAAACTCCTGTCATTTATGACATGGATGAATCTAGAGAACACTGCATTACATTAAGTCAGACATAAAAAGACAAATATGGGTATAATCTTACTTGTATAGGGAATCTTAAAAAGTTGAACTCACAGAAGTAAAGAGTAGAATGCTGGTTACTAGGGACTGGGAAGATGTTCACCAAAAGAACCAATGTTTCAGTTACAGAGACGGAATAAGTGCTGGTGATCTATTTTACAACATGGTGACTACAGTTAATAACGTGTCAGTAGTTGAAAACTGCTGTGAATAAACTTTAAACATTCTTACCACAAAAAAAAAGATACGTGAGGTGAAGAAGACATTAATTAGCTTGACTTAATCATTCCCTAATGTACACAAATATCAGTATATCACATTGTACACCATAAATACATAAACTAAAAAAAGTTAGTTATGATTACCCTCTTGAAGCATACATTCTAATAAACAATTAAAGAAAGCATTGAATAGAAGAAAGGAAATAAAACAAGATGATATGAGAAAGAATAATAATGGAAAGGAAGCTACTTAGTTACAGGAGTCAGGGAAAGCCTCTTGGAGGAGGTGAATTGAAGAATGAGTAGGCACCAGTCACACAGAAAACTGGGAAAAGAGCCAAAAGCCAGTGACAAAATACAAACATCCTGAGGCATGAAAATGCTTGGCATGATTAAAAAACTAGAAGGTAGTCTGACTGTTTCATAGTGAGCAAAAGAAAGAATAACATGAGATAAAGTTGGAAACATAGTCAATAGTCATCTTATCTAGGGTCCTTGTGAAATGTTACCCTAAATACTACTACAAATTTTATGTCAAGAAAGGACATAATCTGCTTTATCTTTTAAAACAATGAAATTGGCAGTAAAACTAAAAATAAAAGAATAACGATCAGTAAGAGAAGTAAGGAATTCACTTTGGAGGTGAGTATTGTAATTGAGGCAAGTCAGAATTAGAATAGTTTTGCTATGTTAAGGCATTTTAATTTTGTTCCAAAAATTACAGGGAGCCTTTTGAGAATTTTAGAAAGAAAAATTACTTTATTAAAGTTATTATATATTATAAAATATTTATTATATTAAAATGGTATATAAATTATACTTACTCTGTTACTATATTGTATTATATATTAGTGTTATTTCCAAAATTGTCAGTAATAAACTGAGAGAAAGCCCAGAAACAAAAAGTCCAATGAAGAAACTATGGCAATACTTCAAGAAGGGATTTGAGTCTGAACTAAGGTATTACATCAAAATTTAAAAAAAGAGATCAGAGAGCTAATTCAAAAAGAAGCTGAAAGAAGGGAGTGGGATGTGGAGGAGCTGAAGAGTAGTCCAGAAAAGGGTTTCTCAAACTATTTGTGAAAATTTACATTTATCTCCTCAATCCATCATTCGCTGACACATTTAGAAAATAAAATATAAAATTTTATTTACTAATTGTAGTAAATTACTAAAAAAATAAAAAAAATTTAAAACTACACAAAACAAAAGCACAACTGTTTTTGTTATTTGATTAGGCAGACATAAAATTACACATCAATAAATATAATCAGACAAAAATAGCACAAAGAAAAAGAACACAATTATAAAAATGGCCTGTGTTGTTCACCAAAAGTGAACTGGGGATTAATTTAGACAACTACTATTACACTTGCAACTTTTCTTCATTACACATCATAACTAAACAAAAGTTTTAGGTAGAGAATGATCCTCACCTCCCAAATGCCTATATGAATATTTTGAACAAACACTGAAATTATAAATAAAGTTTGTGATGTTGACAATGAGCTTTTTTGCTTGTTAATTTATCTAATCTAAGGCGAACTGGCAATAAAGCAACTCAGGGGAATAATAAATACCTAAATTGTTTTTGTTTTATTTCAGTAACACTCAAAGAGGAGAAAGTAATGTCACACAGGTATGCTGATGGAACGAAAACTCTTCTACATCTTGTATAGTTATAACAAGATGTAAGTTATATTTCAGTGACAGAAATGGATTCCAGATCCATGAATTTGCTATCTGTGAATCTTCTATTGCTAGAAAATAAAA
Source organism: Macaca nemestrina (assembly GCF_043159975.1). Lineage (NCBI taxonomy): Eukaryota > Metazoa > Chordata > Mammalia > Primates > Cercopithecidae > Macaca > Macaca nemestrina. The sequence goes on from NC_092140.1 coordinate 91,363,320, forward strand.
TATAAAATAGTCTGCCCAATCCATAAAATGACAGGTGATAATTTGAAAGATGAACAAAATCTGACCATTCCTAAAGACCAGAACACTTAATAAATTTTTTTCTTTGAAAAAGGGTCTTGCTCTGTTGCTCAGGCTGGAGTGTAGTAGGCACAATCACAGCTCACAGCAACCTAAACTTCCTGGGCTTAAGCAATCTTCCCACCTCATCCTCCTGAGTAGCTGGGACTACAGGCACATGCCACCATGCCTGGTTAATTTTTTAATTTTTCGTATAGACGATGTCTCACTACGCTGCCCACCAGGCTGGTCTCAAACTCCTGGTCTCAAGCTGTCCCCTCTCCTCGGCCTCCCAAAATGCTGGGATTATAGGCATGCGCCACCAAGCTGGGTCGATAATTATTATTAAATTGTGAAACATGTCATAGAAATTGTGTACCTCTAAGATTTTAACTTTTGTGTTCTTTGATCATACCTACCATGAAAAAATATCTTTCCCTGTTTGGAAGCATTGAGTTCATGAAAAATATTTGACAGACACTTTCCCCCAATAACCACTGCACTACAGCATGCAGTAAGTTATGATAATCTGCCATAATATCACATAATACAAAGAATAATAGCAAATTTACCACATTGGCCTTAAAGTAATTCAAAATTTTATTATGCTACTAACACCACTGTTCAGTGTAACTGAAACTATTTTCATAGCAAGACTTTCTCGACAACGTGCATTAATATTCTGATACAGGCTCCTTAATCTGGGCAGATACACCAGGATACTTTCCATAGCAGAGCCTTTAGAACACACTCCACCAGACAAACTCCAGAAGATGTCTGCTGACAATCTCATCCTTTTTTTTGGTTTGCACAGTTTAGAGCTAGATGTGTTTGTCAGTCAGCAGTGAAGTTGAGAACAATATTTTTCATTTCATCATGCTGTTGAAAGGTTGCACATTTGTAAAAAATAGTATCTGTACATTCATTAAGTTGTAACAAAAATATTTTGCTAGCTTTATTTGTTCCAAAAATTGCTGTTCCAAATGATTAGCTACTTATGGAGTATGTTGAAGTATCGTATCACCTGGAGCTCGGCGTCCTCTTCAAAACTCATTCAATTATTGGCAGAATTCAGTTCCTTCCTGCTGTAGGACTAAAGTCCCCACTTTCTTGCTGGCTCTCAGCTGGTGAGTGCTATTAGCTATATGGTTTCCTCAGATCCTTGCTCCTTCATCTAAGCAATAAAGATCCTCCTTCATGTCAAATCTCTCTCACATTTCAAGTCTCTTGGACTTCCTGTTCTGTGACCAGAGAAGGAAACCCTCTTCTTTTACAGAGCTCATGCGATTAGGTCAAGCCCACCTGGATAATCACCATTTCTTAAAGGCTAATGTGCCATTCAGCATAACCTAATCACAGGGGTAAACACCATCATATTTACCATCCCAGGAATTTTGCAGAGTGTGTACACAGGAAAACCCTGGAGCTATCACAGAGTTCTACCTATTACAATCTTCTGTTCTGAAGTCAGTCATCTCATGTTACTCCTACCCAAAGATATTATCATTTTGGCTATTGTATTTTTCATCTCTAAAATTGTCATTTTTTTCTTTGTATCTTCCATTTCTCTCCTCAATACGTTAACTTTTTTCCATTAAATTGAAAAATATCTTGAATATACATATAATGGCTTCTATAATGTCCTTATCTGATAATTCTGCCACTTCTGTTGTCTCAAAATCTGTTTCTATTCACTGATATTTTTCTTTTGCTTATGTATCACATTTTCCTCCTTCTTTGCATGTTTAACAATTTTTGTTGGATGTCTAACATTTAATTTTATGGTTTTTGGTAAGGACTTTCGCATTCCTTTAAACAGTGTTGGGGCTTTGTTCTAACTGGAAGTTAAATAACTTATAGATGAGTTTGATGCTTTTGAGGCAAGCTTTTAAGCTTTATTCTAGAGTAGCCTTTATATTAGGCTCATTTAGTCCCACGACTACTAAATTGTGACTCTCCTGAGATCTCTCCTGAGTGCTACCATTATGCATATTAATACACATGTAATTAGGTATCCTTAATTTATAGATGATACTTAAAGAAATGTAATAAAATACAAATATAAAGGCTCTCAATAGCTAGGTATAAATACAATGTTTCATATCTCCATGAAACCTGAGGTATATACTTGTTTATAAACAATTATATCATGAATATTTATTTTATAACAATTCATGAAATAAGAATACCCAAACAGGTCAGGAGATGAGGTCAATATTACCTTTGTAAAATGAGTGGCCAAAGCTCTGCTCAGGAATTAACTTGGCAAGGAATCCATGGTTCAAACTTGGATGAGGGATAGATGGTATGACCACAACTGTGGAGAAAATCATGGAATCAAATTTGAGCCAGCATGTAACAACCTGCAACATGGTCCACTGAAGATCCATGACAATTCTATATTACTGCAACATGCAAACAATACTAGCAATAACAAATGCATTTCTGAAGAAAAGAGGTTAAGTATTAAGAGAAAGAAAATAATACACTTGTTAAGCAGAGTAATTCTAGCAACATACACAGAGACATACAAATACACAAGAAAATCAGAACTAGAAGGTTCACTACACTATTACTTTTTGTACATATAATGGATATAAAAGCATTAAAAATGAAAAGAATTAAGATGATAAGTCTGTGTTTTAAATGGTGAAAAAACATGAACTGGAATGGTAGGATGATGTTTAATCTGAAGAATAAAATTAAAAGTGAAAGTATATTATAATGAAAAATTCTCATGTTTAGGTGTTAAAAGTACATGTATCATGCAACAGCAAAATATTGTAGCTAAACCATAACCCATATCTATATGACATCAATAAAAGGTATATGAAATATGATATGCTTATGAAAAACAAGATGCAGAGATTTGACCACTAATTTCTACTCACTTTTTAAAATATCCATTTTATTTATAAATCATATGCATTTATTTAGGAAAGAAAATTTCAACTACAAATTAATCCAGTGGTATATGAAATAACCATTAGGTTATCAAGGTCTCACTGCAAACAATAGAGAAACAACCTTGATATAAACACCTGGAAGGAAATGACAATGATAGGTGTCCAATATTAAAATGTTAGTTGCCAGAAACTGTGTTTACGCTGTTCAAGTAGAGTGGGCAAAGCTAGTAATGCAAGAACAGATGCAACATGAGCATTTTCTGCAAATGAAAAAGGCAGCATGACCCAAGGTGGTTCATTGTTGTCCATGTTAACTTTCCACAAGTCTTTGATTTTAGTTGAGGCCACTTTGGTATAAAGTTTAGAACACATGTTTGATTATAAATCACTGACAGAATATTTAGATACTGAATTAACTATATACAGTTAAAAAAGAAAAAAATCCAACTTCTGAGCTTGGCTATAAAGATGTGTATTTTGACTTATCCTTGGCATTAATAACTCTATAATGACTTTCTACTTCCATGTTCATAAAGGTTAAAAAAGTAATACATTTAAAAATGTAGGAGTTACTTGTATATTAAATAATGGTATAAATTAATGATTTATATTAATAAATGAGAAACACTGAAACCAAAGCTGTACTGATAAGATGAGAACGTCGCAACTATATAGAAATATCATTCATACATTTTTGTGGAATTAAGGAATACTAAATTAGCATTTCTATACCAACCATTCATAAATATTTGAGGTGATTATGCAGAGGTCCAGTTCAAATCCAGATGTAAAGGTGAAAAAAAAAGGAGATACATCATGGTGAAAATTCAAATAATTATACAATGTTAAGTACCTGTACTTGTTGGTGAATTTATTTCTTGTCTGATGTTTCTACCTGGTTGGCTTCCAGTTCTTGTAGTCTCTCTCTGGGGTTCTAATATGTCACGATACTTGGAAACCATCAGAACCGAAATGAAGTAAACAACAGCCAGAGCTAAGAACTGTGCCTGTTTGCTATCATCCTATGAAAAATGAAAAGACAGTTTTAACAACACTCTAACTTTTTAAAGTATAAGTTCTTAAAGCGCTAGAAACTGCTATTTCATTATGTTTATGGAGGCAAAATATGATATGTAACTTTTATGAAAACCTGCTAAATATATATTTTTATTTAATAAGTATTATTTAACTACAAATATAAAACTCCCAAAATATATCATCTATAGGTTGGAAAGTAATTTCCAAAAACTAGAATATTAAAATTTTATTATTTGCCCTTTTTTGTCCATTATTATCTACTATTTACATAACGACATACTATGTGTGCTTATAAAATACATAGATGGCACAAAGTTGAAAAGAATAATTTAATGTCCCGAATTTTTTAAAAATCAAAAGTTTTATATATTATAACTGAATAAAATTAATAGGATAAAACTACAACTGAAATACATATAAAATCCTAGCATAACTGGAGCAAGAGACTATATGAACACGAAATAGAGGAGAAGTAAACAATGGGGGAGCATTAAACATGAATTTACATAAGCTCAATATGAGCCAGAAGTGTGATTATGGCAGCATGAGAAAAAGTTAATTCAATCTTCAATCATATCAACAGGTAACATTTCACAAATCCTTCTAGACATTGGCTTAGGCAAAGATTTCATGACCAAGAACCCAAAAGCAAATGCAACAAAAACAAAGATAAACAGGCAGGATTAAACTAAAGAGCTTCTGCACAGCAAAAGGATCAGTCAGCAGAATAAACAGACAACTCACAGAGAGGGAGAAATTCTTCACAATCTATACATCCAACAAAGGACTAATAGCCACAATCTACAAGGAACTCAAACAAATTAGGAAAAAAAACAAAAAACAAAAAAAACAACTCATCTAAAAGTGGGCTAAAGACATAGACAATCCTCAAAAGAAGATATACAAATGGCCAACAAATACATGAAAAAATGCTCAACATCACTAATTATCAGGGAAATGCAAATCAAAACCACAGTGTAATACCACCTTACTCTCACAAGAATGGCCATAATAAAAAAAAAAAATTAGATATTAGCACAGATGCCATGAAAAGGAAACACTTCTACACTGCTGGTGGGAATGTAAACCAGTACAACCACTGTGGAAAACAGTGTGGAGATTTCCTAAAGAACTAAAAGAATTAACATTTGATCCCGGAATCCCACTACTGGGTATTTACCCAGAGGAAAAGAAGTCATTATATGAAAAAGATATTTGCACATGCATGTTTATAGCAGCACAATTTTCAATCGCAAAAATGTGGAACCAGCCCAAACGCCCATCAATCAATGAATGGATAAAGAAACTGTGGTACATATACACTACGTCATACTACTCAGCCATAAAAAGTAACGAAATAATGGCATTCACAGCAACCTGGATGGGATTGGAGACTATTATTCTAAGTGAAGTAAGTAACTCTGGAATGGAAAACCATCATATGTTCTCACTCATAAGTGGAAGCTAAGCTATGATACAAAGGCATAAAAATGATACAACGGAGTCTGGGGACTAGGAGGGAAAAGGGTGGGAAGTGGGTAAGGGATAAAAAGACTACAAATTGGGTTCAGTATATATTGCTCAGGTGACGGGTACATCAAAATCTCATAAATTGCCACTAAAGAACTTATGTATTCAAATACTACTGTTCCCCAAAAACCTATGGAAATAAAACATTTTTTAAAAAGAAATAATAGTCCACTATTCTGCACAGCAAAAATGACCTCTAAAACACTGCCAATATTTCAGGCTCCTCATTTCCAAACTCAAAGATAAAATGGAGTTTTTCCAGAGGAGAACAGCAAATGGTAAAAGGTCTGAAAAAAAACTGTCTAACTCAGAAAGCAATGACAGTTAAAACACTGGCTGTGATGTGGTAAGAGAGATAACTTTAAAATAAGTATGCTTCCAAAAATATAACAAGCTGCATGTAACCTTGAGAGCTCTATTCAAAAAGCCTAGATAAACTTCTTCCAGGGAAATAATGATAAGTATCAAGTCTAAATTGTGTGACCTCTAATACACTAGAGTATATCTAAGGAATAAAATGTGAACCTTTATTAAGCTTCTTTTATAAGCTAGGTAAAACTGATACTTTCAAACCAAAACTGAAAGCAGTTACTGTGGCCTACAGATAATAGGCAGAATAAGAAATAAGGAAAACAAATAAGCAATAAATTCTAGTAACTTGATTAACAGGCACTTTATATTACTTCATCTAAGCACAATGCAAACAAAATTCATAATTTATGTGCATTTGTAAGCAAAAAGCAAATAAGACATATTTACTGATGATTTAATAGTGTGAAACAGTCTGGCTAATGGGGAAAATGACCAAAATACATAAAATCTGTTCCGAATTATTCTCAATTTACTATTTCATACATTGTGGGTTACAGTTTTTCTACAGATACTTTGTCTTACAAACTGTTTAAAATGCATATTCTTTGCATTAAAAGCTGATAGGATAAACACAGAGAGAAGTGAAGAAATCAAATACCTAAGCAGTTATTACAAAGGAAAATGAAGCACAATCAGATTAAGAAAAGATACTGACCAAGAACTGATTCACACATTGCTCAAGCTGTGACAGATCATAATATCCCACAATACTTCTATTTCTAACACTAGAAACTCAGTACCAGGCAATCAGAAGGCATTCAACAAATATGTGTAGAATGAATGAATGAATGAATGCCAACTACAGAGTGGCAGAGCTGTAAATAACAGACACTAAACTGCTGTCATAGCTAGACGAAAACCTCCTTTATATATGGCATGAAAAGAGTTAGCTTTTTTTTTTTTTTTTTTAATACAGACATCCTAGACAATTGTGCTTCTTATTTCCAGTTCTGTCAATATAGATAGAGGCTAAACATCTGGGGAATGACTACATTTTTACACAAATTAATTGACTTGCTCAGGTATTTTATTACTGAGAAGACATGAGCTGTATAATGTTTCTCCTATCTGCTTTAAGTGTTGCCATGGTGTACCTTCCCAACAACATCAAGGTAATATAACTTGTGTTAATTGGGTTTATGTTATGTATTAAGCACTAAATCCATATTATCCTAAGCTTCCAGTTAAGGGTTAAGAAAAAGTTAAGACTCAGAAACACTGAGACCACACAACTGGTATAAGGTAGAGTCAGAATTCCAACCCAGATCTTTCCAAAGAATTCTCTTTTCATCACCATATTTCACAGATATAATGACTGCTGGGTTATCCAAAATATTTATAAAATATCCATGAATTTAAGAGAAATCATCATCTACCATATAACCTAATTCAAAATTTACTAACAAGTTAAACACAATGTCACCCTTAATAGAAACTCCTTCAGTATGTTATATGTTACATCTGACTGTGCCTTTGGAGGTGAAGATGTGTTCCATGTTTTTAATCATTCATTCATTAAAAAAAAAAAATCCTTTCCACAGCACATTTTTTTCATGATGACTATTCCCATTTCTAAATGGTTAAACTGTCAGTAAGAACGGTATCTTCTTTCCAAGCTTAGATTACAGTTTAGATTACAGTGAGTTCTTACATTGTGGTTTTTATACTTTACTGTAGTCTCCCTTTTAAAAAAATACCTTCCTTTTTTATTAATTATAAACACAATATAGGTTTATTATAGAAAATTTAAAACTACAAAAAATCATTAAAGGATAAAGAAAAAAATAAAATCTGTTTACCTAGAGATTATCATTGGTGGAATACTGGTATATTTTTTCAGTCATTTTTTAAAAATAAAGATGTACATATGTACGTACATACAATCAGTATACATATGTAATACTTGTGTAATATAAGTATTTTTACATGCTGTTGCTTTCTCTTAAAATATATCATGATCATTTTCCCTTGTCATTAAATTTCCTTCAGAAATATGTGCTTAAAGGCTGAATAAGACACTGCCAAATGACTAGGTCAAGATTTTTTAGGCCAAAATTCTATTATTGGATATTTATAATGTTGCCAAATTTCCTGTAGACATCTCTGATGAAAACATTAAGTTAAACAAATTCTGACTAGAACCACTGGGTTCTAGTGGTTCATTGGGACATCAATATTTGTAAGAGTTTTAACCATACTGGCAAAGAGCTATTTGAAAGCTCAAACACTAGTTTGACAGAGCAGGTTTCGCTGCACCCAGGCAATGCTAGGTATGATCATTTAAAATTTTTTAGTTTATTTAATAGTGAAAAATATATCACTCTTGTGTTAATCTGCATTCTGTTGACTACTAGGGATACTGAATTTTTATCATGTTTGTTGCCTTGTGTCCATTGCCTATTTTTCTGTTGGTATGTTTGGAATTTTCCCAGCATTTTATAATTAATATATATTAAACAGAGTGACAATTTTTCTATTGTACATTCCTAACATACAGCATTATTTTATATAACCTAAACATATTTTAATCATTTTCTAAAGTACAAAGCATGCCATTCAATTTACCGTTAAATATAAGTTTCAAATATAACCTTTCTTCTACATTTCATATAGAATCAACAACTAAGTAAGAATCATCAACTAAAATAAGAAAAACAGAATTCAAAGTGGCTGGTTTATAATAACTATGTTAAGAGATGCTGTCAGCATTGAATCTGATGTGAAACACCATATATGTTTCTATGCAATTTCTGAAAAGGTCAGTCTTACTTTTACTTACCTGGAGTAACTGATCATAAGATTGGAGGGTTCCATGACACCTCTTTAACCTATCTTTTCCCTTTAGCTTTATTAAGCTATCTTTCTAACTCCAATTCCCATAGATACCTGTATTTTTAAAATGCAGATTATTCTTTAATTGCCCCTCCTCCAAAAGCAATTGTCAGTAACACTTAATGAATTAATCCCTTTCATCCATAATGTAAGGAACATTAATAACAAATTTTTAGTACCTGGAAATGGAGCAAGGAATACTAACAAAGAAGTAGATGTTACAAGATAAAATTAATTATAATTTTTCAGAGCTAGTCCTATTTTTAGTATGAAAGCAACTTACATCAAAATTTCAGGCCATTTTTTAAAACTAACATTATCAATAAGTTTTCAGAGAAAGCTAAGGTTCAACCATTTTATAATGAGAAGTATGCAGTAAACCAACAATCCCAGATACTAGGGAATGTCATTTTCATAAGCAGCTTTCTTATAAAACGTATTTCATAAGAATGACAGTAGAAGGTTTATTTCAGGGAAAGCAATCACGGATAACTTACCACATCCCGAAAGACAACAGCACGAAGGCGATTGATATCAACATCCTGAAGAAGTCTATCAGGATCCTTAATAGGAGAAAGGTTACCTGGAACATTTTCCAATGGAGTCTTTAAAAATAAAAAGAATTGTGAATAGACAATATATTACAGACAATATATAGAAGTATCATTTCTTAATTCATGCTAAACTGGCCACATCATGTATGTCCTCCTCTCTGAGTTGAGATTTATTAATAATAATCCTCTATTACAACGCACATTTTCTGTTCTCTACTCATGCCATGGTTTCCATACTAGCATTCTTGTTCTTCACTGGCACAGCTACCCCATAGACTCATAAAGGCAGGTAAGGTTGTGGAAGAATAAAGATTCATCTTGGACTTCAGAAGATTTCCTGAGCCTCACTTTCTCTACCTCTAGTTAACAAATCTCATTGAGTCTCTGGGTTCATTTATCCATCATGCTTTTTATAATATATGAGATTATTATACTACATTACTATATGAGATTTTATATGTGTAACCATTTCATGGTCTATCCAAGGTTAGAAAAGGTAAGATTAAAAAAAATCAGTCACGGCCCATCAAAGCTGAAAGACATTAAAGATTGTTACCAACAAAACATTTTATAGTTGAAGGAACAAACATCTACAAATTTCAGGTAATGTAGTCACATAGTAGACTACTAAGTGAACTAGGTTCCCTGAAACTCAATCAAGTACTTTCTCACTTATACAGTGTGTTAAAAACAGTATAGATTAAATTAGATAACACGTATAATGCAAAATACAATTCCAGCCTATAATAGGTATGTACTTGTTGTTACTCTAACAATGAAAAATAAACAGGGTACTTTCTATTTCTCAATGAATGTCAATCATGATATTCTACCCCAAAATTAAAATGTTTGATTACTTGGTAGCACACCATAGTAAAATATTTAAAGGTTGATAGTATTTGGTTTCCATTACAATTCCAAAACTTCTGGCTATATGACCATCGGTGAGAAGTTAACCTCTCTGAACCTCAGCTACATCATTTGATGTAATAGACTAATAATATTTACTACAGGGTGGTTAAAGAAAATAATACATAATTTATAGCATAAATAACACAGACTTTAAAATCAGAAATATTTTCTTTTCTATATGATATATTTCTCTACCCCAATCTAATTTGATCCTTATAAAGACAACATGATAGGAAAAGCTTGCGTAATTGTTCCTTTTCACACAGTATAAAAATGAGGTCGCATGAAGGTATGGAACTCATGCAAGAAACTTGCAAGAAACTTTCCTACTGTAGTCCCAGCTACTTGGGAGGCTGAGGCAGGAGAATCGCTTGAACCCAGGAGGTTGCAGTGAGCCAAGATTGCGCCATTACACTCCACCCTGGCAACAGAGTGAGACTCCGCCTCAAAAAAAAAAAATTACTCTAAAGTTACAAGGATCTATAACACATAGACACTGTCCTCAAGTACCTGTCTACTATGCCTATACAAATGATATGAGGCATTATTGATGATCCATTTGTATTTAATTTCCCAAGCAAATAAGAGCACTATGGAGTCCTGTGAGCAGCAAATAATATATAGTCAAATTACAAATGTTCTCTGAGAGTAGTGAAATGGAAAAAAGCTACAATACTGCAAATAACCGACTAATAGGATAAATATACAGTCAGTTTGCTTGCCATCTGCAGAAGTTTAAAGCAATAGAACTTTAAGATGAATTAAACTTCTATTTCATACCTTCACTTATTGAGCAAAAAGTTACTGTATCAACATTAAACATGTAATTACAAGTATAATGAGTGATAACAGACCTATGTAATTTTATGAAAACAACAAACAGAAGAAACGACCCTAGACTGACTGGGGTGGTAGTGAGGGTGTCAAAAAACATTTTCCTGAGAAAACGTAGCATTTAATGTAACCCAGTAGTTGCACAGATTTTAGCTGGATAAAAAATAAGGACGAATACTTCATGGAAAGGAAATTATATAAAAGTCTGAGAAGTTAGGGGAAATTGCTTCTTTTGATGGGCTGAGAGCTGCTGCCGGAGAAGTAAGCAAGGACCAGGCACAGAACCTCAGAAAGCATGTTAATGAAACCGGATGTGACACCAAGGGCCAGTTAAGCATATGATAAAGAGAGCTGATTTAGAAAGAAAATTAATAGTATATTTCAAAATACTCCATTCATTGAATGGGGATTCAATGAGTTTTTGTTGACTATTATGCCTACCCATTTAAAAGGAGAATTACTCATACATTAAACTCTGTGAAAATATATGACTATTAAAAATAGAAATAACCATTTTTAGTGCTAATTATAATATTTGTAAGAACTTTATCAAGTAGAATTGTTAGTAACTTCATTTAATAACCAAAACACACAAATCTCAGAAAAGTTAAGTAATCTTGGTAAGAAAATTGTGAAGCAGCCTAGAGCTGCCTGATGAGAATGCCCTTGCTCTCTACCACTGAGCAATACCATGGCACTTTGTTCTCATCAACTTAAAAAAGACTTTTTTCAGGTCAATTATATTTGACCAAAAAAAAAGTTTACTTACCTTCGAAGCTGCTGTGGCAGTCACACTTTGGGGAACTTCCTGAGGTTTACTGCTTCCATGGGAAGATTTATTTCCCCTGTCTCTCTGTCTTTGCCGACATTCTAAACAGTTTCTCACAGCAACACAACAAACTATTTAAAAATTCAAAAACATATTGTTAATATAAATTGTTGACTTTGATATCCTGGAAAAAGTTGCAAGTTTATTTCTTCTTCCCTTTCTTTCCCCTTGCTTCATAAATTATTAATCTTCAAATCAACTAGAGCAATAATTTTTAAAATTATGAAATATAATAGTGAAAGTACCTACAAAATATACATACAGCTAAAAATAAAACAAAATACCCATATACCACCAGCCAGCTGAAGAAATAAAACATTACCAGAGGCTCTGAAACCCCCAGTGTATCCTTCCTTATTCTATTACCATCTGAGCTTCACAGTTCTGAATTTATGGATCAATAAAATTTTTTTAAACTAAAGCTCATATTTGATTTAAAAATTTAATAAAGCTTCTGCCCTTAATTTGACTATCTTGTCGACTCTACTGAGTACAACTTCCCATTTCAGTCAATAATAGAGTACCTCTGTATACTCAAGTATCACAGGTCCCCAAATCCACCTTCCTTCATGTTGGAAAAGTCTCTGGGCTTTGACAATAAGCATTCAATATGTACACATTTTTATTTACTCATTTATTTTAAGAAGCAGTAGAGTACTGTGACAAATAGTACAGAGTTTGAAATCAGACCACCTGAGTTTGAATCCTGTATTTTCCGGTTTGGAGCTGTGTGGTTTTAGGCCAGCTGCTTAAACTATCTGTGCCTCAGTTTTTGCACATGTAAAATGAGGATGAACAAAGTAACTGCCTTAGAGGGTTGCTGTGAGGATTAACTGAATATACAGAAAGTGTTTAGAACAGTAAATAGCATAGGAGGTAATATAAAAGTGTTTTATTATTATTCACTTATAAAAGTTTTCTGTGGTTGATGAAACAACTAAATGTGCTAGTAGTGTTAGGATAAAAATGAAACAGGGAGTAAAGTCTTGGACTATATTTAAAAATAAAAGTGCAGAATAACCAAATAAATGCAGGTTTCAAGATATTGAGCCATTTTTAAAAAATATAATCTCTTTCTCACACAGTTCATTTGGCAGCTCTTGTTATACGTCAATGGAAATGTCCTTAATGGCCCACAGTCAGTTACCCCACACCTCTTGGTTGCCAGAAAGATCTTAATGTGGTCTATCTTTCTCTTAAAATGAATACAAAATGATTCCTCTCAGCTTGCCTGTCTTTAAATAAATAATATGAAACAAACGAAAAAAAGAGGTTTCATCCCACCATTCTTAAACCAAATCTTTGTTCCTTTCTTGAATCAGAAATGAATTTTTGACATAATCTTTAAAAGTTATGGGTGAAAACGGTACGTATCAGGAATGTCCTCCCTATTTCATGCCTTGCAGTTCTTATGTCCTGCTCATGATCTAAGGCAAGTACAAAAAGAGCAGTTTTCTGGTTGTTTTGAAAGTCTAAATAGTGTAAATAAATGTTCCTTTTAAGAGAAGTAGAAATGGTTCTTACCTAAGAAATTCATTCAGATTTACTAAGAGGTTTCAGTGCTAAAGTTTCACTGCCTCACAGATAAAAGGCGAACAGCATGGGTATAACAATGTTTATTAGGGACATTTGTTCACCCCAAGTAAGATTAGGATAGTTTATTTTAACCTTCTAGCATTATGTGTATCTGACATGTTTGTGGGGCCAGGACACTACCTTCAGTATTAGTTTACCAAAATTGGATTCATAAATGGATTTGCATTAAAATCACTTCAATGACAAATTGATAGTCTTACTGATTTTGAAAGAATTTCAAGTATATTTCACTCTTGATTTCAAATTACGAGCCATTAAAGATGATCAGTTCTGTGAAATCTCCAACGTGAAGGCATAATTTTTTAAAATTGAGTAATTCTGATTAATTATAAAAACAATCTCTATATCTCAAGATAATCTCTATATTATAAAATCATCAACTTAGATCATCAATATTTTATGTACCATAGCGCTTTATAAAGCTGATCTGCAGATAATTATTTGACATGCATTACTGTTTTAACAGACTTACCTAATCTTAGGCACTGTCGCATTAAACCTCCAGAAGACATGTTTTTCTCAGCTTCAATCTCACTAAAATTTAGAGAGCTTGCAAACACAAGTACATCAACCATAGCCATCAGCCGGCTGAGGAAAGTTACTGCTGTCTCAGCTGACATGCCTTGTGTCACTTCAATATTTTCCAATTCCGTCTTTAGAAAAGTAGAAGATTTAAGTCTTGTTTAAAATTTGGAAATTTGGAAATATAATACATATACATACATACTACAGGTGAACACAAATTTAATATATTTATCATATTTTATTAATAAAATAAAAGATCAACTAATTCCATACATCACCAGAGCTGGTTACTGAATTTGTTTACTTTACCTATCAATTATCCTTGAATAAAGGAAAAGCCCATTTTAAAATCAACATTAGCTTTAAATGTCTTTAGTTATAAAAATGACATTCTAAACTTAAGATCATTTCACAAAGATATTTAGAGAGAACCACATATATGTACTTATACTAGTTTTGTTTTGTAATTTATAAAGATTTTACATTGATATTTCTTTCCTAAAATCTTCATTCCCATTAATAAAAATATATGCTTTAATTTTTCTTTCCTATAGATTTATGATGAATAATAGGGAAAATATATGGTAATTTAACTTAGTATCAAAATGAGATGGCTGTCAAATTAGAGTACATAACAATTTCTTATCCATTTTAGAGTAAACTGAAACTACCAGGTACTTTACATGTACAATAAAACTCCAGAGTAAAAATAATCAAGATCACTAACTCGTCTACAGATATTTAACTCGTGACTTATAAAACACTAGTAATAAAAAGAATCACAGCATTCTAGATTGGAAACTACTTTCACTACATTTCTGATTTCAGAGGGAATATTACAAAGTATTGTGTTTCTTAAAATGCACAACATTATGGTTTTTTAAACAATGTCAACATTTCTTATTTTGTTTTGCACCGTGGACTATATAGCATTTTAATTATTTTTGTTCCTTATGACCAGGCCACATTTTATCAGTGCCTCAAGGAACAAAGAAAGGGAATACTCTATAAGCAAAAAAAATATTATTTAAATTTTCTGAAAACGGGCACACTAGCCATTCCATTCAACATTACCTCTTAACCAAATGATAAATTCAACTACAAGGTTAGCATATGTAATAGGTATCTACTCCTATTCAATGTTTCATTTTGACATTGTTTATAGCCATCATTATACCTAACCTTCTCCCTCCTTGAAGAAGCAGGAGCATTAACATGGAAATGTGAGCAGAAAACACTGAAAAAAAAAAAACCTCAAAATACTCAAAACATTTCTTGTGTACAAAGTGGGTAATAAAAATGATAGGTGACTACTGCAAGCATTATATAACTAAGCTCAGTTTTAAATGATGTATAAAATGTAACAACCATTCCTCCTTCCATTTAACAACAAAATAGGGTCAAAATCATTCTCTAAAATGAGCCTGGAAAGAGACAGAAATGTGTTTTCAGTTGTTACAACATTATGCCAATTCAGTACACACGGCATAAAGAAATGATTAATTCATTACTTAGACTTTAAAATGCAGATTCTTTACTTCTTAGCACTTCATGAATATACAGCATCACTTCATAATATCAATTAAAATCTATGACCATGACATCATAGCTAACAAGAAAAAGCAAAAAATTCATTTAAAATCTGTTTCCATTTAAAATGTTCTATAAAGGAATGAAGACTTGGCCATTTCTTAGGTCTATCAAGTACTGTAAATAATTTTTCAAACATTAGAATTTAGAATATCCTGATCTGTGTTCTCAAAGAAATTCTTCATCATTTTGAATCACTGAAATTGCAAGATAGCTATCTCTTTATATTCATTATTTAATGGGTTTGAGTGTTTTGACCTATCAAACTATGCTTTCATTTCAAAATGAGTGAATTATAAATAGAATTATTAAGGTGTCCATATAATCCACCAAAATGTTTTTTTGACTGAAAAAATTAAATTTTAAAGTAAAAGGCATTTTTGACACAATAGTCTGAAACAGAATTTGTATTCCATTTTATATAAAAGTAATTTAAAAAATGAAGTATGTAAGCAGCAAAAGATAGGGCTAAAAAATAAAGATCACTCTCATACAATTATTAAATCTTAAAATAATATATTTCATCTAATTTACTTTCCTTAGAACCAATTAAAATCTGATTGTACATATGACTGTAACACCATTGTGTTCATTACGATAGTTTAATCTAGAGATTATTGTGCATAATAAAATAGTAATATATCAATGCATTGGGAAAGTAATCCTTTCAATGACTCTTTTAAATATACAAAATATATGTCTAATGTTAAAGATGATATGGAAACTCAAAATATAACCAAGTCAAAAATTTCATAAATAAGTAAAAATAAAACTTGAAACTGAAAAGCTGAAAATTACTACAAAAGTAATACTAACCTTAGAACCCTGGACATGCATTAGACAAAACAGACAACAGACCAAAAAAGTACAAGAAAAGGAAATTATTAAATTAAATGAAAATACAATGTAAAATTGAAACACAAAATAATATATTTAAAAATTATATTTAATTATTTTATTAAAAGCAAAATTCTCAGAAGAGATTTTCATTTTAGAAATTACATATGATCAAGGTTAAACATCAAATATTTAGACTTCAATTTATTTTTTATTGTAGTAACTCTGCCCAAATAATATATATATATAAGTATAGTCCATATATTAGAAATAATGCATACTCTATTTTACAAAGCAAGTATCTTTTCCTATAATTAATAGAACATTTTAATAAATAAGCTAATATAATGCCTCTGTAAAATCCCTACCTCAATTCTGGTTTAGGCAGAAATGACTCAGGGAAATGAACTATTTATACCAACCTCTAGAATTTTCCATAAGGAAATAATGTAATTTGTTTTCTCAAATATACAGAACCCTTCCTATAGTTGAAAATTCCCAGAAGTTAATAAAAGAATAAAATATTTGAGAGATTATAACTTATAAACCACTTTCCCATGCTAGAAAATAACTTGATAAACTAAACGATGCCTGAATATGAATAAAGGTAATTAAATAGGTATTATACTAAGTTTCAGATTCTTATTAATAATTACATTCATTATATTCAAATATCAGATAGAATTAGGCTTCACAATAAAAATCAACTATTCTTACTTTCTAATTTTTGACAAGCACGTGTGAGTATAAATTTTAAAATATGCTATTTTCATGGTACTTTGTATAGGAAAACACATAAAAGCATCCTGAGAATAGTAAAGTATGATCAGTTCTATGAGATAAACAAAAGAAGAGCAAAACCAACAACATTATTCATAATTTTTCTGAATATATTTATGATATATCCTGATAATAAAAATAAGTAAAGTAAGACTTCGTTATTTTTGGACAAAATAGAAAAAGCAGTTCTTCTCTCTTATAATTATGAAACTGTTAGGAGTGCTGGAAATGTCAGTCTCTACTATTTTTCTGGGACAGAGAAAATTAAGCCCTGAATTAAGTTCCATAATATTCAGTGTTCAGGATGGTTGACCAAAGTGGTCAACTTAAAATCACAAAGTGTGCAATTTGTGGTTGATCCATGTTCTTTGCTTTTCTTTTTCTTCTCCAATTTTTTGCTTTCATTCATGACCAACTTAAACAATATATTAGAGAACAAATGAGAGGATTCAATTAACTAGTCATAGAAACATTAACTAAAAAAATCAACAACAAAAATATTGCTGCTTTCCCAAAGCAAAGATTGGCCAAATTACATACTAAGAGGTCTTTTTTTTTTTTCTCTGAGTACTACAGTTAAAACTATTGGTCTGAGTCAGAGTTCTGAAACTATTTTTGTAATGTATTTTCTATGCTACATATGAAATTAAGTAATCTAGGCAAAACTGAAACTCCCATAAAGTGCTGCTTCTTCAAGTGTACTAAGTTCAAGGTGCTCAACCTATCATTATAAACAATATATATTCTTTTTTTCTTAAGTTTCCATTAAGATATGTTCCTTCCAACTAAGATTAAACAGTTCAAACTTTTCTTCCATGATGATACTATAATAGCAATACAAAAATGTTATCTCTAGTATAAATTACTATACTGATCAACATTTCCAGGGCAGAAAAGAGAACACTTCTATGTCACTCTCATAGAAATAGCAGACAAAAAATATTTGTTTATGTATTGTCTATTGCTGCTTTTGTACTATCACAGCAGAGTTGACTAGCTGTGACAGATGACAATACTGCCAATGAAACCTAAAATATTTCCCATCTGGCCCCATACAAAAAAGGTTTGCGAACTACTGCCATAAACCATTACTATTCCTATTTCTTCATAAAATGCATATAATAAGAATATTCTGAAAAACTATATGTATAAACAAAATTACCAGATCACTCAAACCTTAGTTTCAAATGTCTCCATCTCTCTTCATATATCTAGCATTAAAATTCTAAAAGCACCTACAAGACAATGTTACCTTTCAGTAATTTTCATGTTACCAATGTTTCCTTTTTTTGCTTATCCCTTCCAAAATTCTCTTTTGGCTTTTTACACTTTTAATTTAAATATAACAAGCCCAAATATTCAGGTTTAATTTCCCTCTTTATTCAACCTTTTCTTTCCTAACTTTTTCCCTCTGCTACGTTACAACTTCTAGCAAGAATATTATACAACCCGTAATACAGAAACAACATTCAGCAGTCAGCACCAATCATAGTTCTACCAGATACAAAATGGGAGAAAGGTTTGGCTGTTTCCTTAAGGAAGCAATTCATTCAGAAGACATAAAATCAGGTATGTTGTACAACCAGGCATAGGTCCAAACAGTTAATGGGCCAAAATAACAGAAATACAGAAATTGAGAAAATAAACAAAGGTTTCTATAATTGAATGAATTCCCAAGTCTGTTGAGAAAGTCTAGGTAACAAATAATTTTAAATTCCAAACTATAGTGGTCAAAATTGAATTGTAATAATTTTGGAAGCCAACCTCAAAGCGTCAGTATCTTTATTGTACAATCATCACAAAATAAATAAGCAAATTTGACTGGTGCAATAGTATATATGCTATAGTTTACTTCATTATTTGAATATTCTATCTTAATAGCTAAACATCTTTTGACTTTAAAATTTGGAAAACTATTTAATAATGTGAATATTTTAAACCTATACAAATTTTAATAACCTATTGCTAAACTTTTTTTTATATAAAAAGCTTTTGTTGCATGCAAAATTTAAAAACATTCAATATTACATTTCAAAGTGAATTTCAATACAACCTTTAAAAAATTTCTTCATAACAAATGATAATTTATAAGACATAAAATGCAATTTATATAATCAAGAAAAATGTCACAAAGAAAGTATTGATTTATTCGGTCTTCAATATATAAAACAAAAAAAAGTTGGCCGGGAGGGGTGGCTCATGCCTGTAATCCCTGCACTTTGGGAGGTCGAGACAGGCAGATCATTTGAGGTCAGGAGTTTGAACCAGCCTGGCCAACATGGTGAAACCCCGTCTCTACTAAAAATACAAAAATTAGCTGGGTGTGGTGGTGTACACCTGTAATCCCAGCTACTTGGGAGGCTGAGGCAACAGAATTGCTTGAACCCAGGAAGCGGATGTTGCAATGAGCTGAGATCGCCCTACTGTACTCCAGCCTGGGTCACAGAATGATACTCTGATTTAAAAAAAAAAAAAAAAGGAAAACAGAAGAAAGAAAATGCCCTCTATGTCTCACTATTAGAAAGCATTTTAAAAATCATACATAACTCTCAACTTACCAGAATTTGGTATAAATCAGCAGAGGAAAAGAGAGATGAAAGAAAAGGAGTGGTGTATGTATATCTGCACTCTTCACACACCATCAACCATTTATACTGTTCTTCCTAGCTCCATTTCCTTGGTTCAGCTGCTAATTTGATTAAGGCCCTACTGGTGACTTGCTCTGTTGCATTCCTCCTTCTGAACTGGAATGCTTCCCTTTGTGGACTTCTTGAGCAAAATCATGAATAAAATAGAAGAGTAACAACTGGGGAAAGTGTGAGGATATAGCCTGTGGCTGCTAATGTTGAAGTTTCATTGCTGCTCTGGTGATGGTGGTGGCATTGACAAAAGGACAGTAAGAAAAAGAGTCATATAGAAAAACTTGTTAATGATGAAATAAACTTAGAGATCAACTTGGAAACAGTGTCTCACCAACTAATAGACATCTTAGTAAAATGAAAGATTTCCCTCTGGCAAGGTAAACTTTCTGAGCTTAAGGATGAGTTTCCATACGGCAACAAGAACACGGGTAATATGGGAAGCAAATTTCTATATTCTTTCCCATTGAGCAAGTAGCTATGGAGTCTGCCTTGATATGAATCAAAGATTTTGTTTTTAATGACAACCAAAATATAAAGTTAACATTGACCTATTATATTTTAAATGACATACACAATTAACATTAAATGCCTTTAAAATGTATTAACACATTTCACTGTTTAATATAGAAACAAATCAAGATAAGGCTAGATTTTGTAAAATAAATGTTGCATCAGTAAATAAATGAAAATGTTAAATAACAAGAATTTTAAGAGTTTATTTATACTATAGAATTGAAGAGATATGTAATATCTCTGATGAAGAATGCAATATTCTTCTGATGAAGCATTTATTCATCAGAATTACCAGAGAAATATTTTCATAAGCACACGTAGCTGGAACCCAACACTGATAAACAGAAGTGGTGGAAACAGAAATTTATATGGTCAAAAAGTTCCCTAAAAATTACAGGTCCGTTTAAAATCTGTTTACAGCCTAGACCACCACTGAAATGCTCAAGTCATGTAATTATAAAATATAACCACTAGATGGAGGCAAAGTACTTACAGTTGGTGATGTAGCAGCAGAGAGCAAAGGTAAAATTCCTCCACAAGCAATGATGATGTTGTCTACCATTTGGGAAATGAGGTGAATTGTGTTATGTACAAAAATAATATTTTCATTGCTATTGACAAAATCCATTACAGACTTTGTGGAATGGCTAAAATACAGAAAACAGAAATGAGTATGTATTTGGCTTACTTAAATGAAAAGCTTAGACAATTTACTTAGAATAACAAGTGAAAAATTACAGAATTGTAGGAGCTAGCCATATTTAAAATTAAATTATTATAAAATAAAGCGATTTATAACTGAGATATCATATTACCAAAAACTAAGCATTCATCTCCACAGAATTTTGTTGTGTCCAAGAATATTAACTCATTATTATTACTATTTTGCTTGAAAAACATAGAACTAGATTTCTAAGACATATGACTGATTCAATAAATTTGGCTAAAAATATTTATGTTGCCAAATCTGATTTTTTTTTGTTGAAAGGCAGAATCTTTTAAATATAAAAAGTATGTCTAATGTTAAAAATAATATGGAAAATCAGAATATAACCAATTCAAAATTTTCATACCTACAAATAAAATCTGAAACTGAAAACCTAAAAATTTAACTGAAAGTTTTACTTTGTAGGCGGTTTCAATTTGTCACATCACCAGTGACTTCAGCCCCACCTTTGACTAGTCACATTGAAAAGGTGTACTTGTTAAAGAAGTGACATGATAGGGGAATATAAATAAATCAGTACAAATTCAAGAACTTATTTAATAAGAAAAGCAACAAAATCTCAAACTAAGTTGGTAGTACAGCATTCCCATACAAAACATACAATGTAGATGTCAAAAAAATACACTGCTTTCGTTTGGTGTCAGTCAAGAATATAATTTTTTTTTTCTTTTTGAGACAGGATCTCTGCTGTCGCCCAGGCTAGAGTGCAGTGGTGGGATCATGGCTCACTGCAGCCTCAACCTCCCTGGGCCCAGGAGATTTCCGAGTAGCTGGGACTACAGGTGGACTCCACCACGCCTAGCTAATGTTTGTAGAAACAGGATCTTGCCCTGGTCTCGAACTCCTGAGCTCCAGCTATCCTCCCGCCTTGGCTTCCCAAAGTGCTGGGATATAGGCGTGAGCTACCACACCTGGCCTGAACTGTTTTTTAATGGGAAAAAAAAAATAAGATTAAAAAAAAGAAATTACTCCATGGTCAAAATTAAGTCAATAATTCTCACCCTTTTAGATTTGTGAATTATTATCTATCACTGTGTATCTTACATTTCAAGATGTTTCTCCCCCTCCTAAAAATAAAGTGCTACCTTTAAAAAATTTAAATGTCATTAAATTCTACTTGGGTAATTTCATGAGAGCCCATCAAAGAAAACAAAAACACAGAGTAGGGGTGGATGGAAAAAAAGCTGAGTATCACTCACTTGGAGGCTACTGATATTATAATTATTAAATTACATAATTTATCTCCATACACTGGTCTTCATGCTAATAGTAATATATTTCATGGTATTTAGGTTTCCTTAGTTACCATCTCTAGGTAATTTATCATATAATAATTAGCAATGAAAATATATTAGTATAAGAACAAATTGATCAAATAAAATCAAAATCAAAATCTTTCTATGGCAGACTTTATTGACGTCTTCCACAACAGTCGTAACTTTTTCCCTGCTGACACATATTTTATATTTTGTTCTATTATTGAGCTTGATTGGGTATAGGAAAGACTAGCCTCACCCTAGTTACTAGTTAATTAACCAGTATTAGTCCCTAAAAACCAGTCATTATAATCTCATTTGCTTTTTCTGATGATTAATTTTGAAAGAGGATGTGATCCTGCTGTCTCATGAGACATAAGGGGGATTTTTCTTCAGGGGCTTCTTTTAAAAACAAAGAAGAAAAGAGGAGAATAAAAAGAGAAAGTGAAAGAGGAGAGAGAAGAAGAGGAGGCAGAGGAAAAATAGGAAGAAGAGGAAGGAAGAAGAGTCATCTCTGCCTTTTAATTTGGGCAAGTTTCTCATGATGAATTGATGTTGGGAGTTGAAGCAGCCACCTTGAATCCTAAAAGGAAAATGAGAAGCATAGAAGCCGACATTCCTAAGAATGTTGTGCTAGATCATTTAAGTTGCCCTTGTTACTTATATCCATCAACTTCCTAATTGTATTCATGCCTATGTAAATGATATGCTGTCATATTTAATCTGTTGCACATTTACTATTAAAAAATTAAATTGAAAATTTAGAAAGGCAATGGTTTAATTTATGTAGATTTGTTGTCTTTAAGTTATTATCTTTGAACTGATATCCACTAACTGCTCAAATACTACGGGCTCTGAATTCACATGTCACAGGGTGATTTTAAACTTTAAACAGTATGTATTATAATATTATCACTAATAAATTTAGTACATGGTATTAATTTAAACAGGAAACAAGAAAAATGTGGAAATTCCTTTAGTCAAAGCAGATTTTTGGTTTTGTCAAGTCTCTTTAAAATAGAACAGGCAACGGCAGATTTTAAATATTTGCTTTTAATTTATAAAAAAGAAATATTTCTACCTCCTCCAGACATGTACATCAGTTTCTAATGCAAATAGCAAATCAGTGAGAAGCCGCTGGTGCATTGGAGACCATTTAAACTCAGGAATACGAAACATCGTAGTCCGTGGACCTGGGCTAAACTGGCGCCGCTGTTCTTCAGTCATTGGCATTCCTCGAAATCCTAAATCAACTCGGAGATCTCGGTCTTGTTGGGTGATAGACCGACCCTGCACAGCCTAAAGAAGGAAAAGGTGAATTTTTGTGGAATACAAAAGAAATGCCTTATTTCAAAATGAAACTATGAGTATAGTAAAGTGAACAATGCTTTAATGCTTTAGCATATGACTTTAGCAGTTTAATATATTTCACATATATTATTCACCTGGTAATTCCTTGCACAGGAAACTTTCTGGGCTGAAGTCTCCACTATTGCTTTTACTTTACTATTGCAGAAACTAGGCAAGATAATCAAATACCTAAAGCTAACACCAAAGTTCACACTGAAAACCAGACCCTCTTGACCCCATTAAGAGTCTTTAAATTAGACCACATCACTTCCTTACTGAAGTCAGCATATACAAAGTGAAGTATACTGGATATATGTCATCAACTAATTGTAACTAAAGCACACGATTAGAAAAAATATTACTTGAACAGTTTCAAGTAATATTCAACTTTAAAATCTGTTTCACGTATAATACTTCAATTCAAAAACACAAATGCATTTGGTAAGTTAGAAAACAAACCAGAAAAATGTCTATAAACTCCAAATGTAAAACAGGCAAGCCTCGTGTTCAACAGGCAAGCCTATTGTTCAATCAACAAGGCATGATGTTTTCCTTTATTTTACATCTGTATCTAATTCAGTATTCTCATCTCCTGCCAATTATCACTACAATGCAACTGCCACAAAAAATGGAAATTGGCGGTTACAGAAAAAATAAAAATACTTTCCCCACACACATGATATATTATTAAGGATTCTTACTGGAGTACAAAGACACAAGACAGGCATGGTTTATTCCTCATAGTATAGCCCTAATGGAAACACATTCAATGTATCTTCAATGACATTAAAAGGCAAGTGGGACACCCAGAGGATTAAAAAACCCAAGTCATTAACGAGAAAAGTATTCTTATTTCTTAAACTCTTAACCATAAGGTATTATTTATCCTAGAAAATAAAGAAGTAGTCATAACTCAAAGCTCAACAATTAAAATCCGTATCAGAAAACATCATCTATTTTTAGCTTTATTCCAGTGAGGTCAAAACTGAAGCACTAACATTTCCTAACAACCAGACCTAAGAGTCTTTAATTGTCTTATAACAAATTCCTATTCATGTGGTTGTACAGAAAATTCTCACTGCTAATAATTCTAATTTTTCTCAGCCATATTACCTACCTCACAGGGTTGTTGTGAGGATTAAATCTGAAAACATATAGCACAGTGCCTGGAACATAGTAGGCACTGGATAAATAACAGTTCCCTTTTCCCTTCCCCTTCATTTATCAGTTCAATCTGGGCTCCAAGTCCTCTTTTCTATAATCCACAGAACAGGGTTGGGCCTGAAGCTTAAAAGGTTAAAATTAATCAAGTATTCAGAAGGAAGATCTTGAGTACAAAATGTGTAAATGTGGTCACAGAGTTTAAAATGTTAGAACTGGTAGAGACCTTAGTCATCCTTTAGTACAACCTCTTGTACTATATAAGGAAACTTAGGCCCAGAGAGGTTGAGCAAAGTTACACAGAAGAATGTGGCAGAGTTGGAAATATACTTGAGATATTTTTAATTTCTTATATACATGAAATTATACCACACTATTTCATTCCATAAATTACTATTATGCTATAATTCAATATAAACAGGAAGTAACTGATAAGAAAGTACTCTGTTTTGGTGCTAACAACTCTATCTATTCAAGCATTTTTTTCATTTCTAGAACTCATATAAGGTAGCTTACTTGTGTCGTAGTAGTTGTTTGGATTTTTCGGATTTCTTTTCCTGATTCTTTGCCATCGTCAGACCTTTCAGTATCTGAAATTATACTTCCTGCATCAATATTTGGTACAATTTTGCTACTAGAAGACTCAGTTTCCAGAGTTGTAGCAGTCATTTCAGCATACTCCAGCCCCTTAGCTGATGACGCTAAGTCTCTTTCAGAAATACTGCTCATTCCATCTGAAGTTGTGTGGATTTTAAACTCTTTTTCTTCTATTATACTAGATGTACAAGTTAAGTCTACACTACCGGTCATGTGAGCAAGCAATCCAAGATCATCACTAACACCAAGATGTACTTGTGTGTCCTGAATATTTGGAATAATGTGATTGCTAGAAAGTTCAGGAAGTAGTTTTTCTTCCTGTTTGGGTATTTTATCAAAGAGAAATGATGTACTACTATTGGAAAGGTCTTCTTTCTCATCTGCTAATGTTATCAAGGGACCATTATCCTTTTCTTCATTTTTTTTAATGATACCAACACTTCCATGTACATTGTTCTGGAGTTTCTCAACAGCAGCACTATATACATTATCCAACAGAGATTCAACCTCCACAAGGGCACCATTCTCTCCACCTACTAAAGTCTCTGGTGACAAATCCATATCATCGAGCTTTACTTCTGTTGCTTCCACTTTCTCTGCTTTTATATCTACTAAAAGATCATGTACTTCCACATGTACACCACTTCCTGGTCTATCTGAATTTCCAAGTATATCATCTGACACTTTTGTTGACATGAGTAAGTCTCGAGTATCTGTGCTGACAGGGTAATCGGTCTCACTTTCTGGGCTCTGGCTTTGTGAAAGATCTTCTATCTCTCGAATTTCCATTCCACCTTTTGCTCCCGTTGTCTGTGATGAAAGACCAGAGATGGTGCTCACATTCCCTTTCTTTCCTTTTTTAATGTTTTCCTCTTCTTGTCTTTGATATTCTTCATACATTTTGGCTAGGTATTCCTTATGAGCTTCATAAGTGACCTTAGGAATAAGTAAAGAAAACATTAAGGCATTTTGTACATATCAAAAAGAAAAAAATAAATAATACACATTAAACTGTGGAAATACAAAAAACCATGTCAGAAATTTTAAGACTTCAAAGCTAGCACTTGTTAATCCTAAAGCAAGTGCTTAGTTTCATTAAGGAACTGGAAATAATCAACAAATACAGCTATATATGATTTATTATAAGGACTGCCAAAGTCACACAGATAACTCAGCAATATTAAAAGTTATTTTCTTTTAGGCTGAATATTTCAATGTTACCCAAACCTAATATGCCAGTTAACTTCCACATATTTATGTAAGCTTAAACAGAGAATAAACAGCTAATAATATACAATATCCAAAGTACTATTACTATGTCGGTTTTCACCATCTATTGCTCATATGTGTACCTGTCCCAACAACTGAAGTTAAAAAATTCTCACATATCATTAAATATATAAATTTACAAGCTGTTAAAACATGACAGTTTTATCCTTATATAAGCTGCTCTGAATTTGTTACTTAGGCTTCTTTATTAATAATCAGAATCCTTTTTTTGTACAAAGACCTGCAATGTCTTTTTCTTTCCTATTTTCAAATTTGTTAAAGCAACGATAAATCTGAGGCATTGCTATATTACAAAATGTAAATTTATAATAGAAACAAAAGCTTTTCTAATATTTTTTAAAGTTCATAGTCTTTCTCTTATAGACATAGGTGCTATTAATGTATATTTAAATAAGTTAACAGAATTTTACATTGGGGGAACCATCCTTTAAAGAATATCTCATAATACAAAAATCTCCTTAATTTTACAGAAGAAGAATGCAAGTCCCAAAAGTGGGGGTTGGTAACACATGGCCCATGGGACAAATCTGCTTATCATCTCTTTTGGTGAATAAAGGTTTATTCAAAACCATGATAACCATTTACATTATGTATTGTCTTTCACACTGAACAGCAGAGTTGAGTAGTTATATCAGAGGCTATATAACCCACACAGTCTATAATGTTTACTATCTATCTTATTAAACAGTTTTTCTAACTCATGTTCAAGAAGACTAAATGAGTCTTCTAAAATCACAAAACTCAATTATGGCACAGACTAAATTAAAAGCCATACTTCTGACACCCATGCTTCTTCTATAACACTTCATGATGAGATATCCTAACTCTGAATTTCCAGAATCTAATGTGTATATACTTGTACACTTTAATTCACTATTTCATTTTACCAAAAATCAAATAATACTTAAAATATAGACATACAGATTTTTAAGATTAAAAATAAAGAAAAGATAATGCAATTAAAATACCACTAAACTTAAACACTTTAAATGTATTTATGATTCACTTGGAAATAAAAAAATCTGACTTCTTAAAAAAAGTCTTAAAAGGTATATTTCATACAATAAGTTAAAAATACCATATGGAGCGGACAAAATCTGATACAGAGCCAGGAGAAAAACAGCCGTAAAGGTCCAGGATTCAAGGACAAGCTTTCCCTGCTCCTTCACTCTCTGCAAGGTACAGGATTTCCACACATATGGTGTTAGAATCTTTCACTGTTCTGCAACCCCTGGCGCAGGACCATATGTGCTGAGATCCACAAGCGCAACGGGAGGAGATGGGGATTATCTGCCAGTTTTTCGTTGGAGTTCCCTTGTGTTAAGAAGTTTTATACCTTGCCCCTATTGTTATAATTCATTAAATTAACTATGGAAGCTTTAAAAAAAAAAAAAAAAGTATATTTCAGAGACTATTTCATGAAATAGTCTTCCAAGAACCAGTTAAAAGAGCAAGTGGCTCAGATTAAAGTTATCAGATTTGCTATAAAACAGATGTAGGTCATCTTTGGGTATGAAACTCCTAATTTATAAATTTGGGGTTTGAATTAATTCATCTATAAGCCACTTTCAAGTTCTAACAGTCTATGAACAGTGAGGAAAAAAATACAAAACTGAGATACAGGAATCTGTCAAAATCTAAGATGCCCACAAGATGGCACCAGATGCATATCTGTAGCCATTTAATCCACCGCAATAACTCTGATATTAAAATGTTAAATCCCGTGTTACCTTGGAATGGGCTATTGACAGCGTATCCACCCAGACTCTCCAGCCTCCCCATTCGTATTTTATTGCATGATACAAAAGAATCCGGAAGATATTGTAGACCATTTCAGTAATCTTCTGTTCCTCAGAATTTTTAGGATTGATATAGCCAAGAGAAAACATCCAATCCTGCCACACTGAACACTGCAATAAGCATCTTGTGAGAAAAAAAAAAAAATTGATCTCATTAAAAATACCCAAATTAAGTTAGAATTTACTATTTTGAAACTTTGATAAATAAAATAGTGAAAATATGATCTGACCTCAGTAAAGTAAGGTGTACAGTCATGCTGTACATTATAGATTCTGTAATTGGAATGACTTTCTCTTATTTCTCTACCAGGAAAAATCCTAATTGTCATTCAAAATCACTTTCCTAACTTTCACAGTCAGATTTACTTATTGCTTCTCTACTTTCTTACCACCTTTAGCATTCACAATGTATTTAACACATTATGTATTAATCATTGCTTTATGGTTTTCTTTCCCACTGGAATGTACCGAGACTGTGTACTAAGACTATCTTGTGTAGCACTGGGTCTTACACTGAACACAATAGGCACTCAGTCAATATTTGTTAAATTATAGACTCAGGCAATGACTACTCCAGAGTTCATGGCCTCAGACTCTACCCCATGTTCTAGCTAACTAGCTTAAAAATGAACAACAATCAGCCATAAGAAAAATGGCGTGGAAAGCATAGACGAAAATGAGAAAATCCAACACAATTACAACTGAAAGTTCTATTGGTGATAGATAGGTACCACTAAAAGGGATTTACATTTTAAATAAGAGTTTGTTTATATGTATATTCATATATACAATTAAAATATAATATCCATATATCAAAATAAAAAAATATAAAAATAAATAGAAGTATACTGAATACGTCAAAGAAACATAATATGCCTTTCTGATGATTAAAAGTATTTAGCAATATGGAAAAGATTTGAAATGAATTGAAATTCTAAAAGAGAGAAAATATTAATTATGGAATAAAGTGTTGTTATAGTATCCAAACTGCTTACCTTCTATTTTCACGGCTGTTACTGAAAAGTTTTATCATATCAGATAAAAATAAACGACGAACTTCCATCAGCTCTGCGCTTGGTGTAGAGTTTTTTAACAAAGTTGCCACCACTTTAAGAATCACTGTAAACAAAGAAAAAAACTTAAAGATTTATAACCATATCCTATGCTCAACTCAAAACGTATTACTGACTTTCAAATAAATACTTAGCACTATAAAAGGTGAGTTAAAACTGTCATGAACTCGGTAAACACCATAATGATTTAAGGGGTTAGGAAAAGTTTTGATTTAGTCTCATATGTTGCCATGCGCCGACCCCAATACAATAAAGAACTGCCATTTGCTCACTTGGATTCTGAATTTTCACTGTAGAATCTGGCTCTGGATGTGGTTTGTGTACGACCTGAGTACATACTTGCTCTGTCAAGATCTGAAAGATGAAGAATTTGAACTTCATTTAGAAAACAATTTAAATCACAATTGTAAAATATAGATATACAATGAACCTGCAAAAGAAATATCAATGCAGTCCAAACCAAAAGAAACATCTCTTCTAAAGGGACTTTTTATTTTTTTCCTTCTTTTGAGATGGAGTTTCACTCTTGTTGCCCAGGTTGGAGTGCAATGGTGCAATCTCAGCTTACTTCAAACTCCACCTCATGGGTTCAAGTGATTCTCTTGCTTCAGCCTCCCAAATAGCTGGGATTACAGGCATGTGCCACCACATCTGGCTAATTCTTTGTATTTTTAGTAGAGACAGGGTTTCACCATGTTAATCAGGCTGGTCTTGAACTCCTGACCTCAGATGATCCACCCGCCTCAGCCTCCCAAAGTGCTGGGATTACAGGTGTGAGCCACCGTGCCCAGCCCTAAAGGGACTTTTTAATGAATTCCATATACTTCTAAACTCTTTAACTCTGTATTCACCAAATTTTGTTATTTATACATACAGAACCAGTATCTATAGAAGGAAAGATTAATTAGGAAATTCATGAATTTATTGTTCAAAATGCCTTTTCAGTGTTCATAAAATTATTTATGAACTACTTTTTTTTTTTTTTTTTTTGGAGACAGAGTCTCACTGTGGTATGCAGGCTGGACTGCAGTGGCACAATCATGGCTCATTGCAGCCTCCAACTCCTGGACTCAAGCAACCCTCCCACCTAAGTCTCCCAAGTAGCTGGGACTACAGGTTCATGCCACCACACTCAGCTAATTATTTCTTTCTTTTTTTGTTTTTTTTGTAAAGATGGGGTATCACTTTATTGCCCAGGCTGGTCTTGAACTGCTGGGCTCCTGCAATCCTACTGCTTCAGCTTCTCAAAGTGCTGAGATTAAACGCATGAGCCACCACATCCAGCCCCTACTTCAATAAGTGTGACAAGGGAAAGTTCTTCCTAACAAGAACTTTTAGTAGAGACATCCTAACAATGTGGCTCGTTGTCATTTACTAATGAGTTTTTCAAATTATTTCTTTCAAATACAAAAAACAGTTGACCAAATAAAGGAAAGAGAAAATTCTAAAACATTTACTAACTTTCCCACTAAAAT
The DNA here is from genome assembly GCF_043159975.1 of Macaca nemestrina. Lineage (NCBI taxonomy): Eukaryota > Metazoa > Chordata > Mammalia > Primates > Cercopithecidae > Macaca > Macaca nemestrina. The sequence continues at coordinate 91,394,395 of NC_092140.1, forward strand.
GTGGGAGCAGGATTTTGAACATCATCTTCACTGTTATATTCCTAGTAATCAGCACCAATGCCTGACACACACCAGCACTCAGTAAATATCTGTTAAATTAAAGAATAATTAACTTAATTATATATCAATAATGTATATACGACTGCTCACTGTATTTTAGGCTTGAGCTTGCGTTTACCTCTTACATAAACCCAATGAGGTTATATTTAATAGAGATATCATTTTATATCTGTGATTTAATTTCCTGTTTAGCTTTAACATGGCAAATTCTGAATAAACAGTTAAACCTAAGTACAAAAACTGCTGCAAAACCACCAACATTAGTTGAAAGGACAATTGAACATAGCTGTATTGTTGAAGCTGAAGATGGAAAAAGCAAATTGAGGGAGAGAGATGGTCTCTTCTGATGAGAAAAGGACTATGACATCCAGAGGTCTCATTTTCCTTCCCTTTCTACTCAGACTAAGACAGGACATTTTCATATTAGGAATGTTCATAAAAAAGATATTGACCAGAAATAAAAACTGACCTACTCTATTAAATAATATAGCATTTAATTACCCCCATTCCCCTCATTCTCATACTTTTGATGAAACTAAACACTTCCTTGTTAAAACTAAACAGTGTTTCACAACTTTCTACACAAAGGATCCCACACATGCACTCCTAATCAAATGGAGTTGACATGAGATAAAATTTATTTGAAAACCATATACTAAAGAACAATCACTTATTGCTTGGTATATACCTATAAGGAGTTTTCACAACAACTTGCCCCAAAGACCCTGGTGTGTACCTATAGCCCAGTGGATGAGATCCAAGAAAATTGTGATTATAAATAAAGGATTCAAAATAACTTCGGATGAGCTTAAAAGAAACCAGGACCTACTCTTCCATGATAGTTAGAAAGTGTTTTCAACCAAAAGAGAGGAAATCACATTGCACAGGAAACAAAAGTGTCACCAGTTTTTATATTGTCTTTTTAAGTCCCTACTTTATCATCTAACAATGAAAAGAATAATTGCCTTGTCTATCTAATAAAACTGCTAGGAAGATTAAATAAAGCTCCATATGTGAAAGTGCTTTGAAAACTATAACATATTGAAATACAAGGGTTTTTAAAATGACAAATATATATTGAGAAACTCAATTCAACATGTATTTATTAATATCCAGATATGTGCCCTCCCTCTGCTAAATGTTTGGAGACTGAAAATACATTGCTAGGTGCAACTTCATTTCTAGTAGCAATTTAACTATTGTTCTAGAGGCAGGCATAAATGCATGCCCCTATTAGGTAATAAAATATGATAGACTATCATTAAGAACCTATGTAAGCTTAAAAAGGGAGAAAGGGAATAATGAGATATAAACAAAAAAAGATGAATTTAGACCCAAACATTTTAATGGAAGAGCAGGGCTCAAGATGGGCCCCAAAGGTTTGACTGGATTGGTAAGAAATATGCATAGCAACCCCAAACTCCCAGTAAAACAAAATTGTACAGAGGTTCAGAGCTGGATATGGACATGAAAACCAATGTGTATTTAACACTTATAGCATATCTCAATTCATACCAGCCACGTTTTAAGTGTTCAACAGCCACATGTCACCAGTGGCTAGAATACAGGTAATCAACAGGGAGGGAAACAATAATGAATCATAACTATGGAGGTAACTTCATGTGCTATTTACAGAGATAACACCTGAGCCCAGCATTACACATTGAAATTTCATTTTATAAATGGAATTATTTTGCAATTCATGTGTTACAGAACTTTAGGCTGAAGCAGGAGCTACTGAAGCTATCTTTCTGAAGCACTTGCTCCCCAGCTTCATCATGCGTAAATTCTGTAGTATTAGTAGGCTCAACTATTTGAGATGAGGTGGTTAAAAAAAAAAAGGCAAACTATTAACCCTGCTGTTGCATCTAACTGCCACTGTATTCGGGTCAGAGAATCTGTACAGGTTTGGACAAGCTACCTAACTTTATGACTTTTTTTTTTGTGAATAGAAAGTTTGAATAAGATGGTATCTAACATACTGTCTACCTCTGAGATTCTATAATTTTGAGAAAAAGTTTGATTATTAAGTTTTTTTTTTGTTTGCTTTGTTGTTTTTTTTTTTTGAGACGGAGTCTTGCTCTGTCGCCCAGGCTGGAGTGCAGTGGCACTATCTCGGCTCACTGCAAGCTCCACCTTCTGGGTTCACACCATTCTCCTGCCTCAGCCTCCCGAGCAGCTAGGACTACAGGCACCTGCCACCATGCCCAGCTAATTTTTTCATATTTTTAGTAGAGACAGGGTTTCACCATGATAGCCAGCATGGTCTCGATCTCCTGACCTCGTGATCCGCCCACCTCAGCCTCCCAAAGTGCTGGGATTATAGGCGTGAGCCACCGCGCCCAGCCTAAGTACTTAGTTTTAAAGTTGACTAACTTGTAAAATGATTGCATTCATAAATTGTTATATCCTTACAGTTAATTTTAAAAACACATGTTTTTTGGTTAATTATTACTATAAGGAACAAAGCTCTCATTTAGGTGATAAGATCTTACACTTGGCTCCTTGTGTCACCACCAGATGTTTAATTAAATTAAGGGAACAGTATGCAAAGAGAACCCATAAAGCAAAACTAGTATCACAATGAAGTAATGAAACAGATATTATTGTTGAGATTTACAAGTGGATTAAACATGAAAATCTACTCGTTTTGCCTGCAGAAAACATATTCTAAAATCAAACAACTCTTAAGTGTATTAGAGAGGGCTACAAATCATTAACAAAAGAAAAACATAATTACTCATAATTTAGAGATGGAGTAACAAAGCAAAACTAAAGATACAAATAGAATTTAAAATACAAGTTTTATAAATATTACAATTTCTAAATAATATGTTATAAAATAGCTTTGAGTAATTTCAAAAAGAGGTCCATTAAAGTTAACTCACTTCTTAGTATATATTCTTCAGAATAAATTCACCTGAGAAAACTACAGAGGTAAATAATTTATTGATTTTTTTGGTTTTCAAAATAATCAAGATAGATATTTACATCTTCACAACTTATACAATGTTGTCTGACATGTCCTGCCAAGAATCTGATTTTGTGCCCTTTTTTTTTTTTTTTTTTTTTTGAGACAGAGTTTCGCTCTTCTTGCCCAGGGTGGAGTGCAATGCTGTAATCTCGGCTCACTGCAAACTCCACCTCCTGGGTTCAAGCGATTCTCCTGCCTCAGACTCCTGAGTAGCTGCGATTACAGGCATGTGCCACCACATCTGGCTAATTTTGTATATTTAGTAGGATGGGGTTTCTCCACGTTGATCAGGCTGGTCTGGAACTCCCAACCTCAGATGATCCGCCCACCTCGGCCTCCCAGAGTGTTGGGATTACAGGCACGAGCCACCGCACCCGGCCTGTGACTTAAAATTTATTGTTTATTATATTACAAGCATCTTATCAAATCAAACTTAAAATTTGTTTCAAAGATCACTATAACATAGTCTTTATCCTAATAAGACTTCAAAAAACATTAGTTAAAGTTACAGATTCTTTTTTTTTTTTTTTTTTTTTTAGAGCAAGAGTCTTGCTTTGTCGAACAGGCTGGAGTGCAGTAGAGCAATCTCCCAGGTTCAAGCTATTCTGCTTCAGCTTCCCGAGTAACTGGAATTAAAGGTGCATAGTACCATACATGGCTAAATTTTTTGTATTTTTAGTAGAGACTGGGTTTCACCACTTTGGCCAGGCTGATCTTAAACTCCTGACCCTAAGTGATCCACCCTTCTCGGCCTCCCAAAGTACTGGGATTACTACATGCATGAGTCACTGTGCCTGGCCTCCTATTCTACTCTACTCTACTCTACTCTACTCTACTCTACTCTACTCTACTCTACTCTACTCTACTCTACTCTACTTTACTCTACTCTACTCTAAAACATCATTATCAACACCATAAGTTGGTTCTTCATTATTTCTGCACTTAATTTTACACATTCGTAGAGTTGTAGTAATATTTATTTTGATGCATTGCTGAGATTAAGGTGATTTTCCCAAACTGAAAAAATAAAATGAAGATTCAAAAAACATTTCAAACTCTGGATTATCAAACAACTAATTCTTGCTAAGACTACAAAACTTGATTGATGCTAACAAGATGAATTAAACCTAAACTGCAACTCTGGAAGTGACTTCCTTTTTCAGTTAAATTTCCTTTACTATGTTAATACAAATTAAATTGATACCCATCACACAAGTTAATTTTTTTGCAACTAGATGCGACCCAGCAAAAGATGTAATGTTTAAACTCTGGTGATCCAGAAACAGTAATCTACTGTCCTGTCATTCTAATAATACAATTTGGTTTGGCAGTAGTATTAAAGCTTATGTTAAATACCCTTTCTGCTACTTTGTAGCATTAACAATGCTGACCAATCATTTATGATCTTTCTCTTTTGGCATTTTGCACACTTACATTAACTTTTCTTTTTAGAATATGGGTTCATTATAAACTCAAAGTCCTTGAAAAATTATTTAAAGTAACCATAAACATTATTCTATTTGAAAAACAAATATTATTACTAAAATTGGTCAGAGGCCTGTAAGTTGGTTCTTTCATCATTTCAGGAGCTCTGCCTCATCCCACATCCAGTATCAGAGAATTCAAACTTACCCTGAGTTTTCCTCATCTAAGACATTGGACCAGCAATTATTTGGCTTTGTTTTGTGTAGAATATCACTAGAGACCAAAATCTGGATACCAGGAATACACAGAAGTATAGGTGGTGGGTAAAAACGCTGCTGCACTTGTGTTGAGTCACTTTTCAGGAAGACTAATAGAAATACATATATGTGTGTATACATGTATTCGAAATTTTCTTATTAAAAGGTTAGTACTACACAATGGTTTTTCAAATTCAACATATTATGTTATTATGCTACACTCTTATATAAAGTTCCACTGACTACTCAGACTCTCTATTATGGATAAGAGGTCAAAATAAGCAGATGCTCAAAAATTCACATAGGTAAAACAATGATTAAAAACTTACATAGGCATCATTGACCAAAGCAATTAGTAGGTTCAAAAAATCAAAAGATAAACACACGTTCATCAATATTAGGCAGCAGCTTTCAGAAGCCTAATTTGATATTGTAGCAGGTTTTGATTCAGAGGAGGACTTTAATGCTGTCAACTGAGGAGAGATTCTGACATTTTTGCATTATGCATATATATCATGGAACCTACCTACTTTATGATTATTTATTAGTGGCATGACATATAGCAAATTATTTAACCTGTGAGTCTTAATTTGTCTATTTTAAAAAGAAATAAAAAATACCATTATCATAGGGTAGCTGTAAGATCTGAAACAATGTTCATAAAGAATTTACCATGTTTGTCATGAGAGGTGATCAATAAAAAATAGTTACTATGATGAGGGAAATACAGTATCAGAATAAAGAAAGAAAATGGCCTCATTATACTCTGCATAGGGAAAAGCCATTATGCTAGTACTTATTCAGTTCTGTGTGCAAAATATTGAAACAATACTAAAACATTACTATAATTCAAAAAGGCACTGTTCAGAAAGGCATGGTTTACTACTCTTGTGATTTGAGGAATGATTGACACAAAGTGGGAATATTAAGCTCAGAAACAAACAAACAATTCAGAGTAGTCAGTAGATTTCTTCACTAATCTGAAGAGCAGCCACTCTTAACTGATGAGAACATAAAATAGAGAAAAAATCAAGTAGTTAAAAGTAATATTATAGAGTAGCGGTCAGAAAACTACGGCCCGTGGGCCAAATCTAGCCTGCCACCTCTTTCTGTAATACCGTTTTGCTGGTACACAGCCTGTCTGATTCATCCTGTCCATGGCTGCTTCTGAGCTACAACAGATTTGAGTAGTTGTGACAGACACTGCACAGCCCACAAAGCCTGAAATATTACTATCTGTTCGTTTACCAGAAAAGTTTACCCTTCCCAGCTACAGATATTTTGTGATAAATATATTTGTAAATATAAGTGCAAAAAGCTGTACAAGAAAACTATATTTAGGATAACATTTTATAAAAGTTGTGTGTGCATATGTGTATGAGTTGAGAAATATATATACATATATATATTCTTAAGTATGAATCAGACATAATTGCTAAATTTTATTTTGTTGCATTTCTACATTTTCCAAATTTTTGCAATGATGAATATTAATTCTGATAGAAGAATATAATACAGACTGTAATAAAAAGAACAACAGAGGGGAGTTAAATTTCTCTGTACTGCTGTGGAGCAGTGGTCAGCAAATTTTTTATAGATAAGATCAGATAGTATTTTAGGATTTGTGGATCATATAATCTCCATTACAACTACTTAACTCTGTAATGTCAAGTGACCAATGGACTTTACTTAATGAGTTATGTTCTATTAAACTTTATTTCTGCATAAAGGAAGTTGCCCTAAACCCCCTTGCATGCAACTATTTCTCTTGAGTACATCCACACTCCCCTATCTTGAGTTTGTACTTTTCTCTTTGCAAGAAATCTCCATGCTATCACTATTTTCTGACTCATCCTTGAACTCCTATTATCAAGAGCCTGAACACCAGCTGGGGTGAAGGTCCCACCAGTGTTTGGAAATCTCACCCGGTCCACCAGTATTATCTTTATGATGAGCCAGCCTGGAGCATCATCAGCCCCATTTTAGAATCACTCACGGTCAGTTGTCCCAAGAACAAGTCAAAGCCAACAGTAACTCTCTTTCAGAAAATGGAGTACAATAGCCAAAGAACAGGACCCTACATTTTAATACCATCTTGTAATTAGATCTTTTTTGTGAACATAAGAAAAAATTGACTCAAATATTGTATGTACAGGCCTTCATAGCTCTTTATCAAAACCCTGAGCTTCACAGGAATTCCCACCTTTGTTATGCTCATACCCCTTCCTTTAAGGGAACCAAATGGGGAACCAGATATCCTAAATGATCCCCTTTTGGGAAATATACCTCTCAGGAGCCTTCCCTCACCTCCTAACCTAGACACAGTCTGGCACCCATGGCTTCTCCCTCTTACCCAGCTCCACCTTTAACTCCCCAGTCTTCTCCACTGTCTCCAGCACCCCGACTCTTACTAGTCCGCCTCCTTAACACCCTATATAACCTTCCCTACCAAGGGAACCGAGCCCTGATGGGGTCACCTGCAGTGGTGTTTCCTACCCTCCGAAGAGACCATTCTAAGTTATGTCCACTTACGGAGGTAGCCAATGGGGATGCTGGGATCATTCATCAGGTGCATGTACCTTTGATTTTCAACTAAATTCATGAAGGAATTCTGGGCTTTCTCACTCTCATCTGAGTTAACTTGGGGAGACATTCATATCATCTTGTCCATGCGTTGCACCCCTGAAGAAAAGCAGCATATTTGGGCAAAGGCCCAGGCTTATGATAACAATCTGTCATCTGGGGACTCTGAAGAATATGGTATGGGGGCCACATCTTTGCCTAACAAAGACCCTAACTGGAACTATCAACAGGGCCAAGTTGATCTAAGAAAAAGAAATCATATGGTGACTTGTTTAGTGAAGGGAATGAAAAATATAACACCAAGCCTGTGGACTATAATAAAATAAGAGAAATAAAGAAAGGATGAAAACCCAGCTTTGTTCCAGAGATGCCTGTGAAGGCCCTAAGAAAATACACTAACATTGACCCCAATATTGATGCTTGCCAAACTTTACTTGGGACACGCTTTATTAGCCAGTCAGCACCTGACATCAGAAGAAAACCACATAAATTGGCTTTGGGATCCCAAATGCCTATTAATGAAATGCTTGATGTGGAATTCAATAATAGGGATAGGGCTGAATATGCTGAAAGGACCTAGCATGGCAAACAATGAGATAGCAGCAGGCCCAAATGATAGCAGTCACTATAAGCAGCATCCTGCAACCTCAGGGTCACCCAGAGGTACACTTCACCCATGGACCAAGCAGACCTCCCAGAAAACTTAAAGGTAATGGTTGTTGCTTCAAGTGTGGGGAGCTGTGACACAGTACCAATAACTGTCCCAGCCAAGGGACCCCAACCAGACCCTGTCCTCACTACAAGCAGGAGGGCCACTGGAAAAGGGATTGCCCTCAGCTCCAAAGGGGAGAAGGAAACTTGATGCCATAATGGTTATAACTGAGGACTGAAGGGACCCAAGGTTCCTGGTGGCTCCCACAAAAGCATGGTCATCACAACTAAGGAGCTTTGGGTGACTTGACACGGCAGGAAAGAATAATAATTTCTTAATTGATACAGGGGCAAGTTACTCTGTCCTAAAGGCCAATCTTGGACCTTATCTTCCAATAACTGCATTGTCATGGATGTTGATGGCACTCCAAAATCAAAACACTTTACCTTACCCCTGAGCTTCAGGCTACAAAACTCTATGCCTCATTTCTTTATTGGAATGGGAATTCCTGGCCACAGTTGGAGTCACTTTACATTTATCAGTCCCTGGGAAACATTCCTTTGAAGTACTGGCAATACTTGTTTTTTCATTACCTGTATCAGACAAACAGGAGATTCCTTCCAAAATAAGATCTGGAAATGGAATGACAAGTATGAAATCAAAAAACTCCTGGCAAAGCAATACGTGGTCAGCTAGTGATCACCTCTTTAAAAGACAAAAGTAATTTCCCACATAAGCATCAATATCTCCTCAAACAAGAAGCCAGGTGAGGACTCTAACCTCTAATCAAGAAGTTTTTAAAACATGGCCTCCTAGTTCCACGTCAGTCTCCTTGTAATAGTCCTGTCCTCCCTGTCTAAAAAGAAAATGAAGAATATTGTCTAGTTCAAGGCTTATGAACTATTAATGAGGCTGTAATTCCCCTACATCCTATAGTGCCAAATCCTTCTACCATATTTACCCAAATATCAGAAGACACCAATTGGTTCATGATATTAGATCTTAAGGATGCTTTCTCTTGTATCCCTCTATGCCTTGACTGTCACTATTTGTTTGCTTTTGAGTGAACTAATACTGAAAATAGTATTTCCTGGCAGTATACCTGGGTCATACTGCCTAGGAGCTTTAGGGATAGCCCTCACTTGTTCAGAAATGCCTTGGCAAGAGAATTACGGTAACTAGAGCCAGAAAGGGAAGCATTACTCCAATATGTGGATGACATCCTTGTATGCAGACCCACTAAAGAGGCCTCAGATAAGAATGTTATTCAAGTTCTAAACTTCCTGGGAGAAAGCGTATCCAGTCTCTCCATCCAAGGCCCAGATTTCTAAACTGGAAGTAAAATATCTGGGGTACATCTTAAGCCCAGGAAACTATACCATGTCCATTGAACAAAAGGAAGCTATCTTAAAGGTCAGGCCTCTACAACTGAAGAAGTAACTCAAAACTTTCCTGGATATGACAGGAACTTGCAAGATTTGGATCCCAGGATTTGGAATCATTGCTAAGCTACTGTATGAAGCTCTAACAGGGTCAAAGCATGAACTGCTTGAATGGTCAAGGAAACAACAAGAGGCTTTATGTTCTAGCTGAACAAAGTGGGGTTTGCACAGCAATAAAACACACCTGTTGTTCTTATATTAACAATTCAGGATTAGTTGAACTGAAAGTTCCAAAGGTTTACTAACAGGCTACCTGGCTACATAATTTCAATACAATCCCACTGCTCAAACCATCTGGGACTCCATCAAAGGATACCTACCAACTGTGATGTGGTTCTTTCCTTTGACCTTCAATAGCTCTCTTATTACTATGAATCTTTGTCCTTACTTGTTTAACCTCTTTGTAAATTTTGTGTCTTTTATATTACAACAGTTCCATGTCAAAATGATAGTCATGCAAAGATTCCAATCCCTCCCTTGGATTCAGAGTCTCCTGATGACTCACCCTTAGAGCCCTCAGGCCAGGCAGCCAGAGATTTCCACACCCTTGCGAGGCAAGGCCAACATCTCTAATCAGCAGGAAGTAGATAAAGAAGACCAGCCTTCTCCCTCATCAACCCTTAAGAATAAGAGATGGAAATCTCTGAAGGGGAAGGGGAAATGAAACAGGAATAATAAGGGTGGTTGCAGGAGAATAAAAAACTCCAGGCAGCAGTTTCACATGACTAGCAAAAAGAAACTATTGAAATAGCTGCAGAAGCTAGGGGTTGATAAGACCCTGAAAAGCCAGGATGAGAGCCAAGATAGCTAAGGCTGATGGGACCCACTATGGCACTGGATTTGATGGAGGTTCACCTAGGACCTCATTACACACTCACTAACATACAAAATCACACACCCATCAGTACCATAATGGTTACAGGAACACCCATATTTGGAGTAAAACTAGATAGCATCACAGTTCTGAGAAATATCTACCCGTTTACAGTAATCTTGATGAATATTCCATCCCTTGTTTAGAAGAAACTCATAAAGGTAGCAGCCCTAAAAACCCTTGCATGCAACTCTCTCTTAAGTAAGCCCACACTCCCCTTTCCTGAGTGTGTACTTTTCTCTTTGCAATAAATCTCTGTACTTTTCCTAAAAGAACCCAAACAAACAAAACCTTTTATTTGCAGACCCTGAAATTTGAATTTCATTTAATTGAACACATCCGAAAACACTCTTTTTTCCCCCATCTTGCTCATCATCAATCACCATCAGAGAAATGCAAATCAAAACCAAAATGAGATACCATCTCACACCAGTTAGAATGGCGATCATTAAAAAATCAGGAAACAACTGGTGCTGGAGAGGATGTGGGGAAATAGGAACACTTTTACTCTGTTGGTGGGACTGTAAACTAGTTCAACCATTGTGGAAAACAGTATGGTGATTCCTCAAGGATCTAGAACTAGAAATACCATTTGACCCAGCCATCCCATTACTGGGTATATACCCAAAGGATTATAAATCATGCTGCTATAAAGACACATGCACACGTATGTTTATTGCGGCACTATTCACCACAATAGCGAAGATTTGGAATCAACCCAAATGTCCATCAGTGACAGACTGGATTAAGTAAATGTGGCACATATACACCATGGAATACTATGCAGCCATAAAAAAGAATGAGTTCATGTCCTTCGTAGGGACATGGATGCAGCTGGAAACCATCATTCTCAGCAAACTATCACAAGAACAGAAAACCAAATACCGCATGTTCTCACTCATAGGTGGGAATTGAACAATGAGATCACCTGGACACAGGAAGGGGATCATCACACACCTATTGTGGCAGGGGAGAGGGATAGCATTAGGAGATATACCTAATGTAAATGACGATTTAATGGGTGCAGCACACCAACATGGCACATGTATACATATGTAACAAACTTGCACATTGTGCACATGTACCCTAGAACTTAATGTACAAAAAAAAAAAAAAAAAAAAAAGCCAGGAAACAACAGATGCTGGAGAGGATGTGGAGAATTAGGAACGCTTTTACACTGTTGGTAGGAGTGTAAATTAGTTCTACCATTGTGGAGGACAGTGGGGCAATTCCTCAAGGATCCAGAACCAGACATACCAAAGACCCAGTGATCCCATTACTGGGTATATACCCAATGAATTTTAAATCATGCTGCTATAAAGACACATGCACACGTATGTTTATCGTGGCACTATTCACAATACCAAAGACTTGGAACCAACCCAAATGTCCATCAATGACAGAATGGATTAAGAAAATGTGGTACATATACACCATGGAATATTATGCAGTCATAAAACAGGATGAGTTCATGTCCTTTGTAGGGACATGGATGAAGCTGGATACCATCATTCTCAGCAACGTATCACAAGGACAGAAAACCAAACACTGCATGTTCTCAGTCACAGGTGGGAAATGAACAATGAGAACACTTGGACACAGGGCGGGGAACATCACACACTGGGGCCTGTCAGGGGGTGGGGGTCTGGCGGAGGGATAGCATTAGGATAAATACCTAATGTAAATGATGAGTTAATGGGTGCAGCACACCAACATGACACATGTAGACCTATGTAACAAACCTGCACGTTGTGCACATGTACCCTAGAACTTAAAATATAATAAAAAATTTTTAAAAGAAAAAATAAAATTGAAATAGAAAAATCTCCAAATTAAAAAAAATGTAAAACCTATCCTGTTTGAGGACTGTGCAAAATCTGAAACTGAGTTGATCTGTTCCATGGCTTACAGGAAAAGAAACAGTATTAGAGAAGAGTAAATTTGTTTTTGTTTTTGTTTTGTTTTGTTTTTCTGAAGGGGGCAGAGTCTCACTTTGTCACTCAGGCTGGAGTGCAGCAGCACAATCTCAGCTCAGTGCAGCCTTGACCTCCTGGGATCAAGCAATCCTCCTGCCTCAGCCCTCCAAGTAACTGAGACTACAGGTTAATTCAAAATTATAGTACAATTTCATTCAGAATCTCAGCGTCTGCCTTTCTCAATGTCTCTCATTTTCATTTTAAAAACATTTTTATAAATAAATCTACAATGATGAGATATTCTGTTTGTTTCCTGACCACTGCTCTTCCAAGTTAGGCATAATATTATGGATATTTGGTAGTACCTGTAAGTTTTCTCTTAGCATGACTATAATGCCCTTGTATAACAGATGCAAAGTCTTTTCATCTAAATCTATAACAAAATAATCTACACTCTGCCGTATTTCAAAGTGTGAGATTAGAAATCCATTTTTCTTCTTGTTTAGACACGATGGGTATGCACTGGTATTTAAAAGCAGAAAACTTAGGTTTGGCAATACAGGCGGTACATGAAACACTGTTGAGTTATTACATCTCTGTAATTTCTAGTTTGCCAAGCAACAGTGCAAGGTGAGGAGAACATAACAAATATTCTTGTTACAACTCTTTAACTCTGTGGTTGTGGCACAAAGCAGCTACAGGCAATAGCTAAACAAATGAGTGTGACTGTGTTCACTGAAATTTGAAAATCCAATAAATTTTACAACTCATATA